>NC_064626.1:631342866-631500366 GCF_023864275.1 Schistocerca cancellata | reverse complement strand
ACATTGGTTATTATAAAATAACATCTTATCTTCAATTTGTACATTTCAAGAA
This sequence comes from Schistocerca cancellata, assembly GCF_023864275.1. NCBI lineage: Eukaryota > Metazoa > Arthropoda > Insecta > Orthoptera > Acrididae > Schistocerca > Schistocerca cancellata. The sequence continues at coordinate 631,500,314 of NC_064626.1, read as the reverse complement.
TCAGCAACTGTATCATTATCATCATCATCGTCTTCCATGTCGAGCAACAGTGCACCATTTGTACACGTACCATGGCACGTGCCACAAACCATTGAACATATGGTTGCTGCTTTTCGGCATCCACATTGTCCCCCACACCCAGTAGAATATCGGCAAAAGATGTTGCTCAGTTTAGCTTTAAGTGCTACTGAGTCTTTCGTAGTCAGTGGATGGAGCGATCCGTCCTCCCCTTACTTCCATCCCCATTCAATTGACAGTAGCGGGTTATTGAGCCACTGTCATGTCTGTAAGTAAGTAACCAAACATCAGTAAGTAACAAGAAATGGTATTGTAAAAATAATTATATAAAAACGGACAGTTAATAAAATTAATTTACCTGTAAAAAAACCTCTAAAAGAGTGCTGTCGTGTAGTTCCTGTGGTTCGCGGTTGTGAGGCAAGGTCTGGTTTTGGCTTCATTGATGCATTTAAGAATGCATCATATCAGAGCTTATTTAAATCTTGCTGATATTCATTCGCTCAATACATTTCTAGAAACGTCTTCTCACCAGCCTGTGCGACCTCCTCTGCTGGTGTTAAGGGGTTATTGAAGACGTTAGATATTGTCTTCATTTGCCTCGGGATCTTACTGAACAGCTTAACCATTCCTCCTTTGGTTTTGTTGCAGTATTGGAGGTTGTGCCACACCCGCTAAAACCATGGTGTAGGAGGATTGTTTCAGCAAAAGGAAGTTGCTGGAGTTAATTTATTGAAAACAATTTGGATTTAGCCTTGCCCTTGCCAGCTTCTTGAAATATATGTTAGTGCCTGGCTGTGAAAAAGCAATCAGTAAAACAATTAAATCAACATCTTCCCCAACTATTGTGACAGTTTGGTGCAGGGCAGCTTTACCTAATGCACATCTCACTATTTTACCGTCAGCATCGCCTTTAGTAACTACTGTTTCTATTCCCTTTGCAATCATTTTGTAACTAAGGACTGCTATAAGCCTCACTTTGTTTTTTTCGTTTGTGAGAAAATGCTCCCATTGAACAGTGACAGTTGTGCTTTCATTAAAATTGGTGTCAACTGAAGTTTTTGTGAAGGCCCTTCTCGTCTACTTCACTCGTTTTGTACTGTTGACATTACTGTAACTGTCAAATACCACAGTACGATTTCTACCATAATGTTTGTGCACATAGGCTATGTACTGATTGCAAAGTGCAGAAATATTGGTGCCCACATCCCATTTCACACGGTGAAGAAGGAAGTCTCCACCTACTACGTTGGCACTGGTTTGTAGGTCTTGAGTTGCATAATTGTCTTCTGGAAAAGCATCATAGAGAGATTTCTTTCCTTCCCTCATTCCCCCTTCATTAAAGAGAGAGTGGGGATAATTCATATTCCATAGGCTTTGACATATCCTCATCACTCTTTTTTGTAATGGCTGTTCTTTGGAAAATTGTGTGTCCACAGTCACTGTTTCACTGTGCACCTTTACGGTATGGTTCATATTAGCCAGAGAAATCACCACATTCTTCTTAGACTTTTTAATGTCACAAAAAATTCAACCAATGTAACTCTGCATGGTTCTGGTACCAATTTGTAGGGCTTGGTAATTACTTACTTTTGAGTTTCTGATTATGCCTGTCGCGAGGGACATTAGTGAATTCATTTTTGGAAAAGGAGGTAGGTTGCTGAAACACTCATAGATGTTTGCCCGGTCTTGTCCATCACTAATTTGCTGTGACACCTGGAGATCGACATGCTGGTCCCCACTTGAAAAAGTCATTCCAATAAACTCCTCTAACGATGACCAGATGGCGGTTGCTCCAGAAGGTTCTCCAACCCACTTTGCTAGACTGGGGTTAGTTATGCCTCTTCCTTGTGTCAAATCACCTGAGCTTTTAATGGAGCGCATTACATCTACATCCATACTCCGCAAGCCACCTGACGGTGTGTGGCGGAGGGTCTGTTCTATGGTCACATCTGACCAAACCCCTGCCCAAGAAGATGCACTTCTATTTATAGTGAAATAACACTTAGCTGCAAAATAATTGAACACATATGGCTGGCTAGTTGCTAATGCTATCGTATCTTGCATGTAAAGATGGGCATTTTCTGCATACCAAAAATGACAGCTTGCATGGAAGAATGGCATCTTTTCTGAACACATGCCAAATGGCCATTCCAATCACCATGACATTCAAAATCTATGAACTTCTTAATTAATGAAACCATATTAAAATACTGCACCCACAAAGCAGCAGTAGGTCCATTCTCCTTGAGAAGAGCCAGTGCATTCTTAAATTTATTTAAAATTGATGACAATTAATCACCTCCCTCAATTTTTTGTACAGTAAGATTTTCTTTATTGCTCAAAATGCTGATAACACTCTTCGTTTCTTCTTCTGAGACACTGTCATCTTCAAGTATGATCTGAGCTAAAACAGCTTGAACAAGTAAGGGTCCTCTAACACCTCTGCTGTAAGCATGTCCGGTTAATATCTTTTCAACAGAATTGTTTGAAATCAAATTGTGAAGCATTTGATAACTTATTGATGAAGTAAATAAGCTATTGTTTGACTTCCAGTCAGTGTTGGTTCTTCATCAGTGTAAATGTTGTATACATGTAATTCATACCACTTAAGCACAGTATTTGAATATCTATTTATTCACTTTTGAGAGGAAACTTTTAGTCCAGTTTTCACATTTTATAGTAAATTCCAAATGATCATGCAGTCTTTAAGTTATTTTTATGTCATACAGTTGCTCAGCCTTGATTACTTTACTATGGTGCCCCTGCTCATAACGACTTAGTCTGAATTCATTAAATTCTTGGTGATTCAATCATCTCTGGTGTGATGCACTTGAAAGTGGCAAAATATTCTTGGGTAGCAAGGAGTTGAGTCATAGTAAACATGTTTTGCAATAAGTGTTTTCTTCTTTATTCATTTTTTAAACTGTGGAATATTTGTCCAAGTTGAACTTCTTCACTTTTCTGTATTATGTCGGTCTGATTACTTCATCTATGCTTCTCAACACCATTGCCATATGTGAGATGACACTGTTCTTGGTATTCATTCTTCATTAAATTATAATTAATTACATTTCTATTGTGCTTCTTATTATTTCTGAAATAGCATCCATTAGTTTCAGACAATATTGAATTTTTATTGTGTGATTGAGCATAGGTACATGATGTGATCACTTGCTAAATTTGAACCTGGCTAACTGCTTTTACATAATTTGTTCTTCCTTTTTTAACAACATTGTTGTATTTCTTCTTTATTGAAGAATCTCGTGATGTTGTACTCTGAGGTCCTTTGTGGCACTATGTGGCGAGGTGTTGATAGCTCCATGCAACACATGCTGTGACAGGGATGTCTGCTGGCAAATGTCATCCACTGCACACCACCCAAGGAGTACCTCAAAACAAATAATAAAATACAGAACATGTACAGGACATCATACACATGTAAATATCTTTCTGTGTGTATAACTTGTAAAAATTATAATCAAATTAGTTGTAGACATGCTTGCTCATTTATAGATGATGTGGGTACAGAAAATTTTGCACCTCTAATGCTTATGGGAGTATTCACTTGTTTAACTCAGCCAAATTCTGTAAGAAAAAGAAGAAGAAGAAGTAGTTTGTAGTTCTCCAATCTGATATGTGTATCATTTCCAGCTATACATCCGTCACTTTCTCGTTGTTCATTGATATTCAAATGATGAAGAAAATAATTGTCCATGTCATTGATGGTCTCTTCAAGACACCTGTGGGGAACTGAATCGATGTTGAGGGAAAACTTAAATTGCAGAGATTTTCTAAAAGATGTTCTTGTTAACCCAGTGGACATATGGATGGATCAATCAATATGTCCGGCAAGGTTGCTAGGCATGGCATAAAAGTATACATGCCCTGGTGCCAGGTCACATGACAATGTAACCACAACAGATTGAAGGCCGACCATGGGCCAACATGTTTTCATGTGTTGCAACTACCTGATGTTTACAGCAAGCACTTCTGTGTACCAAATGACAATGACCCTGTATTCCATGATTTCCTCCTGGACTGTGATTTGGACGTCATTCTTACTTGCCTAATGCTGTACTATATTTATTCACTGTTCAACCAACAGCTGTGTCTTCAGTTAACAAACTGAAGGTATATCAGTGATGTGAGAATGTGGTTTATACTTGGATGTTTCCCAGTCGAACTTACAATGTTCTCCTGCATTAACATGTAAGTTTTTCAACTAACTTCCAGAATGCAGTATTGACCAAGAAGCATCCAACTCAAGAAGTTCTGTGATTTATTTGTTGTGTATTTGGTGCTGAAATGCAGACTTACAGCAGCTTTGTAACTAAATTTCTTTCTAGCCATTTGCAGCTGGATTAAAGAAAGAGAAGGGGAAGAAACTTACAGTGGACACCTGTTCTCCAGCTAAATTTAACTGAGCACTAAATCAGCCATATTGAGTACATTACAGCTACGAAAGTTATAAAATGAACACTTTATAACATTGAAATGCTGTTTTTCGTGCCTCCAGAAAAGTATGATATTGCATCTTAACAAATGACTTTATTATCTGCTGCCGAACGTACACGTAATATTCTCTATTAAATGCACCAAGTACTCTTCACAATCCGCCTCTGTAATTGAATGATCAGCATAGATGGCTACTATGCGGAGGACCCGGGTTCGATTCCCTGTAGTGCCAAGCATTTTTTCCTTGGTAGGAGGTCTGGTATGGGGTGCACTCAGCCTCACGATGCCAATTGAGAGTTACTTGACTGAGTAGTGGTGGCTCCATGGTCTGGAAAGTCTGCAAAATGGTTGGGAAAGCAGTGTGTTGACCAAATGCCCCTCTGTACTATATCTGCAAGATGCTGCAAGACAAAGGATGACACAGCAATTAGTAGACATCCCTGGGGCCTTCATGGCCTGATGAGAAGCTCATTATTTTTCACAAGTGTTTGGGGGAATTACAGCAACAGGAAAGTACCCACTTCTCCCCTTTTTTCCAAAAAGATGGAATTATGGTACACTCCCCATCTGCAACACAGTTCGCAACATCCTGCTATTAAGGTTGCCTACAAATTCAACATTTCCATTCACATTTCAAAAGTAAAACCATACTAGCATAACCAAACTTAAAGGAAAAATTTTTTGTAGGAAAAATCTTAGTCCTACTACAAATACTAAGCAAATTTGTGATCTAAAATAACTACATTTTAAAAATGTTTTAGATTAAGTTGACTTGTTCTGTGTGACAAGTACACACTCCGTAGATAATGTAATGAAACGTCACCAGATAAAAAATCAGTCAATCAATGCTTTTGATTTTCAGTTGAAAAAAATTGACACCAGGAAAGGGCAAAATTTCACCAGACAGTACTCAACACCTCAGATATAAAAGGGAGAGGAGCTAGAAATAATACAACTCGATAGTGAAACTGAATGTAATTCACCTCCAATTCTAACTCAGTTGAATAAAGTGGCACTACTCAATGGAAGAGAAGAATTTAAGTAAATCAGATTTTTTAATTTAAGTAAGATTGACTGTAAATGTGAACATTTTACCATTAGATATCAGTTTATTTTTTGTCAAAAGTTATCCAAAACCATATTCTGAAATAGTGTCTTGTTTCCCCACTAGGCAGTGCCACAAGTTCCTCCAAAATCATAACACAACATGCACACATATGTAATACTAACTAAGGTAAATCCACCCGATGATGGAGGTTTAAACCTTCGAAACGCGTCGTGGAAAAAATAAAATAAAATGGTGACTGGTAACAGTAAACTTGTTGTTTCATTTAAGATTGACTGGAAAATACCAAAGAGTTGGGACTGATGACCTCAGAAGTGGAGTACCATAGTGCTCAGAGCCATTTGAACCAAAGAGTTGCAGCAGAATTTCAATGACACTAAAGTGTTTATGGGTCTGGACCTGACTTTAGAGTACCATCAGGTGTTATTGGACCCATAATGTAGACAGTACACCACACTTGTATACAAAGAGTGGTGCTATCAATATCATATACACTCCTGGAAATTGAAATAAGGACACCGTGAATTCATTGTCCCAGGAAGGGGAAACTTTATTGACACATTCCTGGGGTCAGATACATCACATGATCACACTGACAGAACCACAGGCACATAGACACAGGCAACAGAGCATGCACAATGTCGGCACTAGTACAGTGTATATCCACCTTTCGCAGCAATGCAGGCTGCTATTCTCCCATGGAGACGATCGTAGAGATGCTGGATGTAGTCCTGTGGAACGGCTTGCCATGCCATTTCCACCTGGCGCCTCAGTTGGACCAGCGTTCGTGCTGGACGTGCAGACCGCGTGAGACGACGCTTCATCCAGTCCCAAACATGCTCAATGGGGGACAGATCCGGAGATCTTGCTGGCCAGGGTAGTTGACTTACACCTTCTAGAGCACATTGGGTGGCACGAGATACATGCGGACGTGCATTGTCCTGTTGGAACAGCAAGTTCCCTTGCCGGTCTAGGAATGGTAGAACGATGGGTTCGATGACGGTTTGGATGTACCGTGCACTATTCAGTGTCCCCTCGACGATCACCAGTGGTGTACGGCCAGTGTAGGAGATCGCTCCCCACACCATGATGCCGGGTGTTGGCCCTGTGTGCCTCGGTCATATGCACTCCTGATTGTGGCGCTCACCTGCATGGCGCCAAACACGCATACGACCATCATTGGCACCAAGGCAGAAGCGACTCTCATCGCTGAAGACGACACGTCTCCATTCGTCCCTCCATTCACGCCTGTCGCGACACCACTGGAGGCGGGCTGCACGATGTTGGGGCGTGAGCGGAAGACGGCCTAACGGTGTGCGGGACCGTAGCCCAGCTTCATGGAGACGGTTGCGAATGGTCCTCGCCGATACCCCAGGAGCAACAGTGTCCCTAATTTGCTGGGAAGTGGCGGTGCGGTCCCCTACGGCACTGCGTAGGATCCTACGGTCTTGGCGTGCATCCGTGCGTCGCTGCAGTCCGGTCCCAGGTCGACGGGCACGTGCACCTTCCGCCGACCACTGGCGACAACATCGATGTACTGTGGAGACCTCACGCCCCACATGTTGAGCAGTTCGGCGGTACATCCACCCGGCCTCCTGCATGCCCGCTATACGCCCTCGCTCAAAGTCCGTCAACTGCACATACGGTTCACGTCCACGCTGTCGCGGCATGCTACCAGTGTTAAAGACTGCGATGGAGCTCCGTATGCCACGGCAAACTGGCTGACACTGACGGCGGCGGTGCACAAATGCTGCGCAGCTAGCGCCATTCGACGGCCAACACCGCGGTTCCTGGTGTGTCCGCTGTGCCGTGCTTGTGATCATTGCTTGTACAGCCCTCTCGCAGTGTCCGGAGCAAGTATGGTGGGTCTGACACACCGGTGTCAATGTGTTCTTTTTTCCATTTCCAGGAGTGTACTTCCGTTTGGGCTGAAATTCTGATGTAAAGCAGTACATGGAGAAAATATTTTAGGTAATTTTTCAGACATTTGAAATCATAGGACCTTATTGGATCCTAAGAAAATCAGAAATCACCAGGAAATAAAATTCTTGGGAGGCAGTACGTGGTTTACTGATATATAGTTGTAACAAGGAATTCGGGAGCTTTCATGGCTTGTACAGCTTCTGCTGCTGTTTCATAGATAATCAAATGCTAAACAGCAAAGCCTTGCACAACCTACTTAAGCAAAATGCAGTAGTTTGAGGTAATGGATGGAAGATTGTGAGGAAGTATTTCAACAGATTAAAACAGCTTTAATCAGTATGCCAACCACCTCAGATCTTACCTTGTGATGGACCCAATTATGGCATGGGAGTATCAAATCAATAAAAAAGGTGATCATGATAACTTAAAGACGATTGCTTTCAGGAACAGAATTTTGACTAGCTATGTATGGAAGTATCCAGCAATAGAGAAGGAAACACTGGCAATACTGTTTGGGTTCGCAGAGTTCTGCTGTTATCTAGCAGGCTGGAAATCCATAATGATAATTAACTGTTGAGCTTTGTCATTCCTATTAACAAGCAAACTACAAAAGGGTCGGTTACCAAAATGGACCTAAGTGCTGTGAGAATTCAGTTTTGGGTTGCAAAACAAACTAGGACAAAAGAATTTGGTACCCAATGCACTCTCACACTTACTGGTAACCTTGTAAAGATGAAAAACATGCCTGATGACACTGGAAGACACGATTCTCCTAATGAAATATTTAGTTCATTAAGGAACATCCCCAAAATACTGAAAGTCTTATGCCATGAGTGAATGCTGACTAATGTCTATCATTGGTGAAAAGGAAGTACAGATGCACATGGGGTGAGGAAATCCAAATGTAATATCTATTACATGAAGGGGTATTTTACCAAAGAACGACCAACCACCACCTCATGTGTAACACGTGCTTTAGTAGTGTATACTTTGGACCCAAGAAGTGCCTGAAAAAAATGAGATGGGTTGTTTATTTTTCAATCTAGCCAAGAGAACACAACATTTGTTGTGTAAGTGCAAAATTTGTTAGAATACCAAGTCTACTATCATGTAACATAAAGATTTCATGCACCCTGTGTTACTGAAAGGGCTTAAAGAGACAGTAGTGATTGAGTCCCTAGGATGATTATTGTCAACCTTTTCTCAAAACATGTAAAATTGTCCCCATGGAAAAAGGCCAGGAGCAGTAAGATAGCTGGAAACGAGATGAAAAGGATTACTTCATAAATGCGTATATGCCGAAATGAGCAGTCATTGACAGTGGAAGCCAGTTTCCATGTAAGAAATGGGTTGAAACATTGAGATGAGATGATGTGATGTGGAGCCAGTGTTTATTTCATGCTACGGACCTGCCGTGAACACTGCAGAGTGTGTTATGAAGCAAATGAATCATGTGTATTGAGTGTATAGCCGTAAAAAAATGGGAAATGAGGTCATTTAAAAAGCAAATTTGAGGATGTAATCAGTAATGTGCCACATGAATCTACAGGGTACATATGCTAGAAATTCTGTTTAACAAGCAGACTGATCAGAGTAATTCTAAGAAGTTTGCCTGATGAAGAAGAGACATGGGAGGGAAATATCAGTAAGATGGAACAAATGCTAATGAAGAAAGCCAATGACTGGAAGGTTCAGTATGACAAGTTGGTGAATCCAGTAGTATATAGGATGAGAAATCCTTTCTGTTGAGGACACACATCCAATCCAAGAAGGCTAATCACAAAATCAAGAAATTTTTATAATGTTTACAAAGGTCCTAACAAGATTGCTGGAATTAAGCTTTTGTATACCATTGAACTGAAGACTTTGGAAACAGGTTGGAGACTATGGGTCAAGCTGCTGGAAAACCATTCTGGAGTGTAATTAGCAGTCTTCGAAAGGGAGGTAAGAAGGAAATGACAAGTATTTTGGACGTGTCAGGAAAACTGCTGGTGAATCCTATGGATGCCTTGGGCAGATGGAGGGAATATTTTGAAGAGTTGCTCAATGTAGGTGAACATGCGATCAGTAATGTTTCAGATTTCGAGGTAGAATGGGATAGGAATGATGATGGAAATAGGATCACATTTGAGGAAGTGGAAAAAATAGTCAATAGATTGCAGTGCAATAAAGCGGCTGGGGTGGATGAAATTAAGTCAGAACTCATCAAATATAGTGGAATGTCAGGTCTTAAATGGCTACACAGGATAATTGAAATGGCCTGGGAGTTGGGACAGGTTCCATCAGACTGGACAAAAGCAGTAATCACACCAATCTTTAAACATGGAAACAGAAAAGATTGTAACAACTACAGAGGTATCTCTTTAATCAGCGTTGTGGGTAAAATCTTCTCAGGTATTGTTGAAAGGAAAGTGCGAGTATTAGTTGAGGACCAATTGGATGAAAATCAGTGTGGGTTTAGGCCTCTTAGAGGTTGTCAGGACCAGATCTTTAGCTTATGGCAAATAATGGAGAAGTGTTATGAGTGGAACAGGGAATTGTATCTATGCTTTATAGATCTAGAAAAGGCATAGGACCGGGTCCCTAGGAGGAAGTTATTGTCTGTTCTACAACATTATGGAATAGGAGGCAAACTTTTGCAAGCAATTAAAGGTCTTTACATGGATAGTCAGGCAGCAGTTAGAGTTGACGGTAAATTGAGTTCATGGTTCAGAGTAGTCTCAGGGGTAAGACAAGGCTGCAACCTGTCTCCACTGTTGTTCATATTATTTATGGATCATATGTTGAAAACAATAGACTGGCTGGGTGAGATTAAGATATGTGAACACAAAATAAGCAGTCTTGCATATGCAGATGACTTAGTTGTGATGGCAGATCCGATTGAAAGTTTGCAAAGTAATATTTCAGAGCTAGATCAGAAATGTAAGGACTATGGTATGAAGATTAGCATCTCCAAAACGAAAGTAATGTCAGTGGGAAAGAAATATAAACGGATTGAGTGCCAAATAGGAGGAACAAAGTTAGAACAGGTGGTCGGTTTTAAGTACTTAGGATGCATATTCTCACAGGATGGCAACATAGTGAAAGAACTGGAAGCGAGGTGTAGCAAAGCTAATGCAGTGAGCGCTCAGCTACGATCTACTCTCTTCTGCAAGAAGGAAGTCAGTACCAAGACTAAGTTATCTGTGCACCGTTCAATCTTTCGACCAACTTTGTTGTATGGGAGCGAAAGCTGGGTGGATTCATGTTACCTTATCAACAAGGTTGAGGTTACGGATATGAAAGTAGCTAGGATGATTGCAGGTACTAGTAGATGGGAACAATGGCAGGAGGGTGTCCACAATGAGGAAATCAAAGAAAAACTGGGAATGAACTCTATAGATGTAGCAGTCAGGGCGAACAGGCTTATATGGTGGGGTCATGTTACACGCATGGGAGAAGCAAGGTTACCCAAGAGACTCATGGGTTCAGCAGTAGAGGGTAGGAGGAGTCGGGGCAGACCGAGGAGAAGGTACCTGGATTCGGGTAAGAATGATTTTGAAGTAATAGGTTTAACATCAGAAGAGGCACCAATGTTAGCACTGAATAGGGGATCATGGAGGAACTGTATAAGGGGGACTATGCTCCAGACTGAATGCTGAAAGGCATAATCAGTCTTAAATAATGATGATGATGATGATGATGATGATGATGATGATGGGTACTGACAATGAGATAATCCGTTGCTTACATGTGCACTGAGTAGCTGCAGTGACAGAAGAGTGGAGGCTACGTTGCGATGCAGTTCCCCCTCTGTATTACAACTTTCGCTGCTACAGATAGCCATGATGGCGTAGCTGAGGCTACATTTTGACACGTCCACCCCTAATGGTGGAACACAGATATGATGCACTCAAGGGTTACACAGCCATGCTGTTTTCACTGTCAAGTCATTTTTCTGGTCAGCTAGGAGGTCAATGACATAACCTGCACAGTTGACTACCAAACAGTGCCAAATATCGCAGGGATTTCATGCTAACATTGATGCACAAAACATGCATACTAACCTAAGTGATATCGACCAGTAGTAAACATCAGGATCAACTGTTCCACCCGTCTGTCATTGTGTGTGTGTACGTTGTTTGAAGTGTTGTTGGCATAGAAAAATGCCAGTTATGTGTGTGTTAGCACAGTGTTTTCTTTCATCAGACTAATTACACCTATATTACTTTAACATAAAATTTTTATTGACTACAAACACTGTATTTTTCTGTTTGTCAATACCTATGGAAAAATAAATTTGCATTTATTTCTTGATATCTCCCGACTTAGTAAATTTGAACCCCGGCACACTGATCATACTTTATATATTGTTGTGCCTTCCTATTTAATCTTAAGATATACAGGATGAGGCAGCTAAGACAGGCCATACCAAATATATCCAGAAAGAATAAATGTATTGTGGTGCCATTTTTGCTAAGTTGTGGACATTATGGCGAGTTTCCTGATGTTCAAAATAATTTTTATTGTTTATAGTCACCAGATTACAAACTGTAATGGAACTATATACTTTTTTGTGGCATTTGAAGGAAACTTCTAAGAGAATTGCAACAACATAACATGTATGGGTCTCGCAGTGCTGTAAATCACTGTCCTGCTATCAAGAGAAGAGGTTCCACAAATGCCTGCCCTATTGTGCCAGGTGTAAGGAAACTAATAATTCAGGTATGGCTCATGTGTTTAGTATCATGCCTGTCATATCAGATGCTTAAAGTGTTGATCTTCAGCACTGCTATAAGATATAGTGTCTACATCTACATCCATACTCCACAAGCCACCTGACGGTTGTTGGTGGAGGATACCTTGAGTACCTGTATCGGTTCTCTCTTCAGTTCCAGTCTTGTATTGTTCATGGAAAGAAGGATTGTCTGTATGCCTCTGTGTGGACTCTAATCTCTCTGATTTTATCCTCATGGTCTCTTCACGAGATATACGTAGGAGGGAGCAATAGACTGCTTGATTCCTCGGTGAAGGTATGTTCTCGAAACTTCAACATAAGCCCATACCGAGCTACTGAGTGTCTCTCCTGCAGAGTCTTCCACTGGAGTTTATCTATCATCTCCGTAACACTTTCGCGATTACTAAATGATCCTGTAACGGAGTGCGCTGCTCTCTGTTGGATCTTCTCTCTCTCTTCTATCAACCCTATCTGGTACGGATCCCACACTGGTGAGCAGTATTCAAGCAGTGGGCGAACAAGTGTGCTGTAACCTACTTCCTTTGCTTTCGGATTGCATTTCCTTAGGATTCTTCCAGTGAATCTCAGTCTGGCATCTGCTTTACCGACGATCAACTTTATATGATCATTCCATTTTAAATCACTCCTAATGCGTACTCCCAGATAATTTATGGAATTAACTGCTTCCAGTTGCTGACTTGCTATATTGTAGCTAAATGATAAGGGATCTTTCTTTATGTATTTGCAGCACATTACACTTGTCTACATTGAGATTCGATTGCCATTCTCTGTACCATGCATCAATTCGCTGCAGATCCTCCTGCATTTCAGTACAATTTTCCATTGTTACAACCTCTTGATATACCACAGCATCATCCGTAAAAAGCCTCAGTGAACTTCCAATGTTATCCACAAGGTCATTTATCATAATTTATATATTGTTGTGCCTTCCTATTTATTATTAAGATATACAGGATGAGGCAGCTAAGACAGGCCACACCAAATATATCCAGAAAGAATAAAAGTGCTTCTGAAGAAACAGTACTGCATGTTGAATTTCATCTGGAATTAACAGCAGCACAGGCCAATGTTATAAACCATTTCATGCCTAGGGAGTCATTGGAGTTTCCTAATAGACCTTTTGTTTCGAATTGTTTTTCACAAGTAAAAGTACACCAGCTTGGTTTGATAAGTCTGGTAAATTTGTATAAAAGAATGAAACACTTTTACTGCACCTTCACAGTTAGTAAGCTTGATTATTCCAAGGATCGTGTAAAGAATTTCAAAAATGTACAGATTATAGTTCATTGTTGTCAGCTGTCTGAATTGGTCAATGTCTTGAGTGTGATTGAAAATGGAGAAAAATGAGTTTCATTGTATTGTTCAACATTTTGTTTGAAGGGTTGGACTTGCGCACAAATCAAAACAGAACTGGATCAAGTTTATAGGGACTCTGCACAATCATTGAAGGCCATTACTTTTGGGTTAATGAATTTAAACGTGATTGAGGAAGCATGAAAGATGAAGCACTCTCTGGCAATCCACTTGAGGTCACCACAAAGGAAACCACTGACAAAATCCATGGTTTGGTAATGTAAGATGACCAGTTAAAAAGACTGAGATTGCAGGCATCTCACCTGAGCGAGTGCATAAACCTTTATGGATAATTGCTCACTGTCAACCATAAGCACATCTGGCACAACATTTCAAGATAGTGTCTGGCGATGTTTAATCATAATCCACAAGACTTTTTGTACATATTTGTGACTGTTAATGAAATATGTATCTATCATTATGCACCAGAGTCAAAACGGCAGCCAAATAAATGGACAAAGCTCTTTTAAAAGTGCATCAAAGAAGGCAAAGACGATTTTGTCAGCTGTTAAGGAGATGGTTGCTATTTTTTGGGACTTCCAATGAGTAATGCTCGTAGATTACTTGAAAAAAAAAAAAAAGGCAGAATCGTAACTGGATCCTGTTATCCTTCATTGATGAATGACCTGAAACTTGTGTATCTGAAAAAAACCTAAGGTTGGCATGCAAGAAAGTGCTCTTTCACCAGTATAATGCACCATCCCCCACATCAGTGTGACAACAATGGTGAAAGTGCATGAACTGGTCTTTGAATTAGTTCCTCATCAGCCCTATTCACCAAACTTAGCTCCAGGTGGCTTCTTACTGTACCCTATCTTGAAACTTTGGATTGCTGGAAAGATTTTCATCAAGTGAGGAAGTGATATTTGCAGTACTTTGCAGAGTTTGACAGAAGCAATTTTTCCGATGGGATGAAAAAGCTGGAGGATTGCTGGACCAAATACCCCTTAAAAGGGACTATGTCTAGAAGTAAGGTGAATTGTGTATGAAACAAATATTTTTTCTTGGTTTTGTACCATCCTTAAGAAAGTATTATGTCTGGTGAGTGTGTAGAGCATTTTGTGTTTCCTGAATGATTGTTCCAAACCTTTCCATATGTTCTCTTAAGAGGGTCTGCCATTGAATATGCTGAATGGTTGGAACATCCGTCTCTTTGCTGCCGTACTGCTTGCCTTATGGCTACTGGGGTGTCGTCCAATAACTGCAGCAGCAGCATATCTTAGGAACTCAAGATATTTGAGTGTATTAAGATTTACACCAATAAATGATGGGGGTCCTGGGAAACACACGCCAAATATTAATAGACAAGAGTGGCTTTTTGTTTTGTATCTTCTTCATTGAGTTAGCATGGATTTTCATCTGACAATTAGTACATATCACAATGATTGACTTGCCCATGGTTTGTAAATGATGCTTCTCCCTCGAACAAAATTTGCCATAGATGTGCTGCATCACTTAGCGTTTTAGTAGATAACATTTGAAAAACTGTAACAAATTTTGGAAGTCCATTGCCATGAAGCTGTAGATGCAGTGAAATGTGAAGAGGACAAAATGTGATGGAAGTTAGTGTTCACAGAACACTTGTTTAGTTGATCCCTCTCATGCCTCCAAATACCTCTTGAGTGTCATTTGCATTGTATGTTACTGCTTCTAAAATGTTAGTTTCATTTCATTCATCAGTTACTCTTCTTTCTCTTTAGCATATTTCATTCTCCATAGTTCCAGTTTCTGGAACTTTTTTTATAATGTTTTTCTAGAACTTTTGTTTTACAGTGTTTGCAAAGGCAGATTGTGAAAGCTTGACACTCTTCAGCATACAAATGCACTGCTGCTGTAAGAGTTTGGTGACATTCACCATAAATGATATTTACTTTTTTTACTGTCATATACATTGTGAATGTCTCAGTAGTTTTATAAGCAATGTATCTGATTGCTACAACAGCAGAACACAAATTTATGGGCTTCCACGTGTACAGGTAAACACAAAAACAATACCTGAGTTACAGGTTTGCTTACATTTGGTATAACAGAACAGACATTTGTATAACCTAATGGTGGGACAGTGGTTTGCAGTGGTGATATCTTGATAATATTTGATAAAGTGCCGTACATGTTATGTTGTTAAAGTTCCCTTAGAATTTTCTTTCAGATACCACAAAAAATAATATATAGTGAATAATGTCAGGAAATTCACTATATTGCCCACTATAACTTGACAAAAACTGCAGCTTTATACACTGGTCAAAACAATTAGGCGATCAGTTGAGGTATCTAGGTTCTAAAGTATTGTCATTGACAGAATGAATTAAAATGGTTTGACATGTTTCTGTCGGTTTTACAGAGTGGAGAAACAACATTACGGTCACCAAGATAGTGGTAATAATGGAAAGTTGCTGCAGAGGGGGTTGGTGTTGACTTGTGTTTACTCTACCACAAATTACACTAGCAGCTGGCTTCAGATAGTGTAATGAGCAGGTCATGCAAAGCAGCAACAATGTGACTTAACCTGAAGCTATGCCATGGAGAGCCATAGGACGGTTGGAAGTGGAACAGACACGAGGGAGGTGGCTGCAGCTATTGGAGTGTCCCAAATAGTAATTTCCAGGGCCTGGATGTGATTTCAGACAACAGAAATCTTTAAAAGAAAGCAAGTCCTAGGTCATCCACAGGTAACATTAGCAAGAGATGACCGGTATCTCCAGTTAACAGCTCATCGAGACAGGAGGCTGAATGCAACTCAGCTGGAACGCACCCTCCAGGCAGCAACAGGACACGCAATATCAACACAAACAGTCCAAAATCACCTTCGGAAATGTGGTCTCTGTGCACGAGGACTATGGTGTGTGTCCCATTAAAACCATGACATCGTTTAGCCCACAAAAACTGGGTGGAGGAAAATCAGGATTGGAGTCGTAACGAATGGCACTGGGTGCTGTTCACATATGAGTTAAGATTTTGTTTTCAGTCATACAATTGTCATTCCCTCAATGTGGAGAGAACGTGGAACTCTGAACAATCCTGCTTATGTGCAGAAAATGTCACCATATCATTATGGTGGACGAATGGTGTAGGCAGGAATCAGTATTGGTGGACGTATGGATGTCTTTACCATTCAGAATGGCACTTTGACTGCTCAGAGGTATAGAGACGAGATCCTTCGACCTTTTGTTGTGCCCTACGCTGGTGCCATAGGAGACAGGTTCCTTTTGGTGGATGATAATGCTCATCCCCACAGCGCTGCAGTGGTGGACGGCATGCTTGAGCTTAGGGAATTGAATGAATGGAGTGGCCAGCTTGTTCACTGGACTTAAACACAACGGAGCATGTCTGGGATGCATTTGGCAGACAAATTGCAGCCAAACCAGCACCTCCCTCAACAGTTGCAGAGCTGGATATTGCACTCATGGAAGAATGGCCAAATATCCCTCAAGAGCTGATTGATAACCTCATACAGTCCGTGCCATGCAGGTGTGCAACTGTACTGGCCGTCCAAGGTGATCACACACCTTATTAGAGGGCAATGAGAATGACTGTTTCACTATTACGGCAGCCCCATGCTGCCTCACTCTACGTAAACGCCGTGTAAACCTCAAGTAAAGAGTTGAGACAACAAAATATCGTACTGTATTACACACAAATTACAGTTGTAACCAATATCTAAATAAAATACATTACCATATGTCTATTGCTTATACCTCACCTTATCCCCGAATTGTTTTGAGCTGTGTACATTTATTCATTCTGGATATATTTGGGGTGGCCTGTCTTAGCAGCCTCACCCTGTATAGTTTTGCTTATGCACAATTAAATGTGGAATTAGACCCTAATATTTTCCTTTTCTTTTGTAGAAGTACTGAGCTAGAAGAGGAAATGTGTCGTCTGCTTTGTTTTTCCTTTATCATATTTACATTATTTTAGCAATTTGAATTTGTTTTCATTTTGAGAAAAGAACACACTATTTTATTTCTATTGTTCCATTTCTTTACTATGTTCAGGTGAACAGTTTGTAATTAATTACCTTTCAGTTAGATTAATATATTTGTTTACTTAATTTCTCCAAGTAGAAGTTAAGTTGATAATAATATGAAAATATGTTGAGTTGCATAACAACTAGTAATTTTGATACTTTGATGAAATGTGGAAATTATAGATAGCTAATCATCTTCCTGATCAAAGGCAAGAGAGAGGTTATGTTTTTTTTTGTTTTTTTATTTATTTATTTTTTTATTTTTTTATTTATTTATTTTTTTCATTTACTCTGCACATCCTTTGCTACTAGGCCATTAGCACATACAGCAGTGGTCAAATCAGTTAGAAGGGAAGCTTTCCTCTAAAAACTGCTACAGCTTACAGTGTTTTCTGCGTGTGCACCTTACCAGATGTAGAATTCTGATGGCAGTGAAGTTTATTTGCACATTATCGGTTAGCAAGGGTTTTAGTCAAAGACTGAACTCAAATCTGCTGAACTGCTTTTCACTCCACTGTTTGGTGAGGATAATCAGGAACACTAGGTACATTTCCAACACAATGGCATTCCACCACACTACCTTAGCATCTTTCAATACTTCATCAAGGATCATTTCCAGGTCAGTGGATAATTTGAACTGGGTGTATTGCATTGTATCAATAAAATATATCAATGAAATATATAATGATTCCTTTTACTTTTGGGAGATTGTCAGAGATAGAGTTTTCATGCTACATGAACTTGTTACACTTACTGATTTCAGAGCAAATATACATCACTTACATTTGTCGCCTTGTGCTTACTATGCCTGTAACCCTTAGCTAAGTTATTTTATAATTGTAAACGACTGTATGTTTATTGTTTGTATTACTTATGATATGTTAAGCATTAAACTCCATGTTCTAGGACCTTAATTTGATTCTCTGACTTAACATCTGCTTCAGTTTTCCACCCACCAGCACTGAGCAAGGCAGCACAGTGGTCTAGTGAAATAGTCTCCCCCCCCCCCCCCCCACCCCCCCCGCTCCTGCCCCCATATAATTAACATAACCATGATATACTGTGAATAAACTGTTGGTATAGTAAAAGAACAAAGAAATTTTAAGTGTAAATTTAGCAAATTAAAGAAAAATCATAAACACCTTTCTTTTTCTCTCATTTTAACAAAATAAACAAACTGCTAACTTATCTGCAATAGAGTACACAAAATAACTTCAAAAAGCTGTTTGTAAATATAGAGTACATTCAGGCTACTGATAAGATTTTATAAATAAAACACAGAATAGGTGTGCTGTAAATACATCACAATATTCAGGTGGCCAAGTGGTGAATTACTGAACTGGGGGTTCATATAAATTTCCCTTTGTTTCATACCTCCATTTTGTGAAACTGTTGGGTTAAGTGATCCTTGATTTTCATATATATGATCACTTTTCAGATCTGTGATTTACCACAAATCTCTGTTTTTGATAGTTGTTGTGTGTCATATTGTCAATTATAGATGGAATACTACAATTACTGTCATTCTATAAGTAAACTGTTTATTAAAATATTAAAAATCTAACCAGGTATTCAAATTAATGTGCTTTAGTGTGTTGGAATATATTTTTGCTACTGTATTATAATCATCCCCCCCACGAAACATGGACCTTGCCATTGGTGGGGAGGCTTGCGTGCCTCAGCGATACAGATGGCCGTACCGTAGGTGCAACCACAACGGAGGGGTATCTGTTGAGAGGCCAGACAAACACGTGGTTCCTGAAGAGGGGCAGCAGCCTTTTCAGTAGTTGCAGGGGCAACAGTCTGGATGATTGACTGATCTGGCCTTGTAACATTAACCAAAACGGCCTTGCTGTGCTGGTACTGCGAACGGCTGAAAGCAAGGGGAAACTACAGCCGTAATTTTTCCCGAGGACATGCAGCTCTACTGTATGATTAAATGATGATGGCGTCCTCTTGGGTAAAATATTCCGGAGGTAAAATAGTCCCCCATTCGGATCTCCGGGCGGGGACTACTCAGGAGGACGTCGTTATCAGGAGAAAGAAAACTGGCGTTCTACGGATCGGAGCGTGGAATGTCAGATCCCTTAATCGGACAGGTAGGTTAGAAAATTTAAAAAGGGAGATGGATAGGTTAAAGTTAGATATAGTGGGAATTAGTGAAGTTCGGTGGCAGGAGGAACAAGACTTTTGGTCAGGTGATTACAGGGTTATAAATACAAAATCAAATAGGGGTAATGCAGGAGTAGGTTTAATAATGAATAAAAAAATAGGAGTGTGGGTAAGCTACTACAAACAGCATAGTGAACGCATTATTGTGGCCAAGATAGACACAAAGCCCATGCCTACTACAGTAGTACAAGTTTATATGCCAACTAGCTCTGCAGATGATGAAGAAATAGATGAAATGTATGACGAGATAAAAGAAATTATTCAGGTAGTGAAGGGAGACGAAAATTTAATAGTCATGGGTGACTGGAATTCGTCAGTAGGAAAAGGGAGAGAAGGAAACATAGTAGGTGAATATGGATTGGGGGGAAGGAATGAAAGAGGAAGCCGCCTTGTAGAATTTTGCACAGAGCATAACTTAATCATAGCTAACACTTGGTTCAAGAATCATGAAAGGAGGCTGTACACATGGAAGAAGCCTGGAGATACTGACAGGTTTCAGATAGATTATATAATGGTAAGACAGAGATTTAGGAACCAGGTTTTAAATTGTAAGACATTTCCTGGGGCAGATGTAGATTCTGGCCACAATCTATTGGTTATGAACTGCAGATTGAAACTTAAGAAACTGCAAAAAGGTGGGAATTTAAGGAGATGGGACCTGGATAAACTGAAAGAACCAGAGGTTGTAGAGAGTTTCAGGGAGAGCATTAGGGAACAATTGACTGGAATGGGGGAAAGAAACACAGTAGAAGAAGAATGGGTAGCTCTGAGGGATGAAGTGGTGAAGGCAGCAGACGATCAAGTAGGTAAAAAGACGCGGGCTAATAGAAATCCTTGGGTAACAGAAGAAATATTGAATTTAATTGATGAAAGGAGAAAATATAAAAATGCAGTAAATGAAGCAGGCAAAAAGGAATACAGACGTCTCAAAAATGAAATCGACAGGAAGTGCAAATTGGCTAAGCAGGGATGGCTAGAGGACAAATGTAAGGATGTAGAGGCTTGTCTCACTAGGGGTAAGATAGATACTGCCTACAGGAAAATTAAAGAGACCTTTGGAGAGAAGAGAACCACTTGTATGAACATCAAGAGCTCAGATGGCAACCCAGTTCTAAGCAAAGAAGGGAAAGCAGAAAGGTGGAAGGAGTATATAGTGGGTTTATACAAGGGCGATGTACTTGAGGACAATATTATGGAAATGGAAGAGGATGTAGATGAAGATGAAATGGGAGATACGATACTGCGTGAAGAGTTTGACAGAGCACTGAAAGTCCTGAGTCAAAACAAGGCCCCGGGAGTAGACAACATTCGATTAGAACTACTGATGGCCTCGGGAGAGCCAGTCATGACAAAACTCTACCATCTGGTGAGCACAATGTATGAGACAGGCGAAATACCCTCAGACTTCAAGAAGAATATAATAATTCCAATCCCAAAGAAAGCAGGTGTTGACAGATGTGAAAATTACCGAACAATCAGTTTAATAAGTCACAGCTGCAAAATACTAACGCGAATTCTTTACAGACGAATGGAAAAACTGGTAGAAGCCGACCTCGGGGAAGATCAGTTTGGATTCCGTAGAAATGTTGGAACACGTGTGCAATACTGACCATACGACTTATCTTGGAAGAAAGATTAAGAAAAGGCAAACCTACGTTTCTAGCATTTGTAGACTTAGAGAAAGGTTTTGACAATGTTGACTGGAATACTCTCTTTCAAATTCTGAAGGTGGCAGGGGTAAAATACAGGGAGCGAAAGGCTATTTACAATTTGTACAGAAACCAGATGGCAGTTATAAGAGTCGAGGGGCATGAAAGGGAAGCAGTGGTTGGGAAAGGAGTGAGACAGGGTTGTAGCCTCTCCCCGATGTTATTCAATCTGTATATTGAGCAAGCAGTAAAGGAAACAAAAGAAAAATTCGGAGTAGGTATTAAAATCCATGGAGAAGAAATAAAAACGTTGAGGTTCACCGATGACATTGTAATTCTGTCAGAGACAGCAAAGGACTTGGAAGAGCAGTTGAACGGAATGGATAGTGTCTTGAAGGGAGGATATAAGATGAACATCAACAAAAGCAAAACGAGGATAATGGAATGTAGTCGAATTAAGTCTGGTGATGTTGAGGGTATTAGATTAGGAAATGAGACACTTAAAGTAGTAAAGGAGTTTTGCTATTTGGGGAGCAAAATAACTGACGATGGTCGAAGTAGAGAGGATATAAAATGTAGACTGGCAATGGCAAGGAAAGCGTTTCTCAAGAAGAGAAATTTGTTAACATCGAATATAGATTTAGGTGTCAGGAAGTCGTTTCTGAAAGTATTTGTGTGGAGTGTAGCCATGTATGGAAGTGAGACATGGACGATAACTAGTTTGGACAAGAAGAGAATAGAAGCTTTCGAAATGTGGTGCTACAGAAGAATGCTGAAGATAAGGTGGGTAGATCACGTAACTAATGAGGAGGTATTGAATAGGATTGGGGAGAAGAGAAGTTTGTGGCACAACTTGACTAGAAGAAGGGATCGGTTGGTAGGACATGTTCTGAGGCATCGAGGGATCACAATTTTAGCATTGGAGGGCAGCGTGGAGGGTAAAAATCGTAGAGGGAGACCAAGAGATGAATACACTAAGCAGATTCAGAAGGATGTAGGTTGCAGTAGGTACTGGGAGATGAAGAAGCTTGCACAGGATAGAGTAGCATGGAGAGCTGCATCAAACCAGTCTCAGGACTGAAGACCACAACAACAACATTATAATCATGGAGCTGAATATATGACATTAGACAATTTATGGGATGTGTGATTCATCAGTGAATTTCAGTAATGAAATCTTTTTGGGATGACTTAAGTTGATTTTCATCTTCTTTAATTTCAAGTGCATTTCATTATTTGTTTCAGGCCTAGCTCTGATAATGAAAGTGGACAACACACAACTGTTGTTTATTTTTCACATTCTGGCACCATGCTGAAACTGCTGTGTCATCTAGGACTATATAAGGATTCTGGTGTTTTGCTCCATAGTAACTATGACTCAATGGCTGATCAGCGCAAGTGGCGTGTTGGAAAAATTGACAGCTTTGGTTCTAATTTGGCATTTGTTCTATTCCAGTGAGTATGACAGTGATTTTAATTTGGATATTTCTTGTGGTTTTGGCATATTATCTGATTCAGATGTAGCGAAATAAAGTGTTTATTCATATAAAATGTTGTATAGTAATAAGAATTACAGGATGTATACGACCTGGGACAACCGAGAGATCCGGGAAAAACCTGGGATTTTTTTCATCCAGGAGAAAACCGGGAAAAACCCAGGAATTTTTTAGAATTCATGGAATTTTTCGTTGTTTTAGTTTCAGTTAAATTTTTATAATTTCGACTGGTAAGAATCGATAATCTAACAAAGGATAATACTGCTACAATGAAACGTGAATGAGAAAAAATATGAAGATAAAACATAAATTGCAAAGGAAATGTGCCGTATACAACAACAAAACACAGTGCTCACACACGTGTTTGTCAACAGCAAAATGTGTTGAAGGCTTTAGGAAGACTATGCAATGCTTCATACCAACAAATTGCCTCCAATGAGCGTGACATCACAATTGTTTATATTAGATTGATTTTAGCAGTTACGAGCGGGCTCATGCTCATGCGCAGTTGAGTGGCGTAGGAGTTGTATCTTTTCCCCCTTCTGGCTACAGAAATGTGGCGGTAGCTGTGTAAGCAGCCGCAGCAAGCAGCTAGATGCAACCGGGAAAAAATTTACTTGCGCACCCTAGCTGCCAGAGTCACGCATGCGCAGCAGGCCCGGATGTATTGGGGGGGGGGGGGGGCAGCAAACTGAGGTGTGAGACACAGGCGACAATTGTGAGGGGGGGGGGGGGCAAATTCATATTCTTGAGGAGAAAAAAAACCTTGTTTCACAAAGTGGCTAGCATCCAGTGCACGTTGGTCTATCGATTACTCATATTATTTTGAAATGCATCCTTGTTGGTTTTTGAACACACTCTGTAAGTTGATTTCTGGATTAATCATAAGCTGATTTTTTATTGCGTGCATAGTGTACATGATGTCTATCAGGGGAATCATAGTCGCATCTAGAACTAGACTTCCCTGCAGGCAAAAGGGGACTGGGCTGTACGAGCTGAGCAGAGTAAAGCCGAACGAGTGAACACCAATCGCTGTCTGATTATGTTGTTGATTGGGTTTGTGATCCACAGAGTCAGACTACCAGAGTGGTAATAAACGACCAACAGGAATAACAGGTAAGAAAGATTACGTATTAGCTTCTCGGTGTATCCAAGAAAATGAAATTTTGTCAAATCATTACGCTAGTAAGGGCCAGTTGTACAGTCCCCATCTACCAGCCGCTTAAGTTCTGTTCTGGAAGTAGCGCGGAAAATGGTTTGTACGAACATAACAACGCCTAACTGGAGAATAATCAGGGATAAGTAAACCAGTGATTCTGGCGGCGTTAGTGAAGTTAACCGGCGAATAAGTTTTGACAAAGGCAGGAATAGTTCCAGAATTAGTCATGACAAGATTGTTTGTTAGAACGAAGAATGATAAGAAACTGTGACATTACAGAAACTAGGGAAGAATATGCCGATTCCAAATATATATAAAATTCTCATACTACTACTTTTCGATCTCATGCTCGAGAAACTGGAGCATAATGAATGAAATGTGAAACTATTTTCTAACATAAAGCTTTTTGCTTGTAGAAGGCCTAATAGGCATTTTATGTCGGTCTTCGTGAATTATATTCTGTTGTGTTGAAAAAATGAACATTTGTGCCAAAACAATCTCGTTTATTTGGTGTGTGTTACAATTTCTGCAGTGTTAGAAAGGCCTATTTTGATTTATCTAGCAGACAGTGACAAAATAGACATAATCAGATCAAGAAACCATACAAGTCTTGGGTACTATTGTATTAACAGCTTATGCAGTATTAGACAACGATATTTCGATTTTTCATGTAGCAAAACGTTTGATGAACTTTGATGAGGTAACAGATTCTTTCGCAGAAAGGAAAGCATGCCATGTAAAGCTGTAGCAAGAGTAGAGAGAATCCAGTGCTAGGAACTAAGGATTAAAGAAATGTGTACTGTCTTGACTGTCTCTTGTCTTAACTGGTTTAATGTGTCCTATATTTAATTCTGTGTCACCCAAAATAGAAAGTAATTAGCTAACAGGCAATAAAGAGTGCAAATTTTCTGAAGAGTTCTTCTTCTCCCGGATTACAAAGTGCGAGTTCTCTCTCTCTCTCTCTCTCTTTCTCTCTCTTTTTTTAAAAGGCAGGATGTCAAACTGGGCAACTGGGAGCAGGAGAGGCGCCACAGGACATATTTTAATTTCCACTGTCCTAAATATAGTTTGATGGCATCCAGTACAAAATATACACGTTTCAAATCCACAGAGCGAAATACATGCTGTGTGAAGAGGGGTGGCACTGCACTCTGGCACACTTAAGACCAAATAACATGTCTTATATTTCCTCGAACATGTATGTTTTATGTATCAGACTCTCCAGAAAGATGTGTGCTACAAAAGGAACATATTATTGAAAACACAATTTTTTTTTAATTTTTGACGTTTTATCTCAAACACATGAGGTAGGGGGAAAGGGGGGGGGGATGCCACTATCTTAGTATTGCCCTGGTTCGGAAATATCATAGATCCAAGGTTGATGCGCAGAGCAGTTATAGTGGGGAAGTGTATAGTCTCCACGTGACCCATGTTTACGTTTAGTGATTTTGCTGTTTCCTCTTCGATTACTGCTCTCACTTCAAATGAAAACAAAACGGATTTCTGTGGCCGGGAACTAGCAAGTGAATTAAAATACATTCACATACCGTATTTACTCGAATCTAAGCCGCACTCGAATCTAAGCCGCACTTGAAAAATGAGACTCGAAATTAAGGAAAAAAATATTTCCCGAATCTAAGCCGCACCTGAAATTTGAGACTCGAAATTCAAGGGGAGAGAAAAGTTTTTTGGCCGCACCTCCAAATCGAAACAAAGTTGGTCCATTGTAATATGAGACACAATTTAGGTCGAATGAAAGACGATACAGCTACAGTAGTTTGGTTCGAGTCGTAAGCTTAGCAGTTAAGCTTTACCAGGTAGCCATTGCTATGCGTCAGGCGCTCCGTCCGTATTTATACGGATACCCTTCCTTTTTCACGTGCTTCGTCTGGTTTGAATCGATTGCTTATTTTGCTTTGATCTGATAAGTGCCGTTTTCTTTGTTATAGGTGTTTACGTCACTCTAAGCTGAAAATGCATTACTGTACTGTGTCATGCATTGTTTGTCGCATTCTGATAGTGCGTGTTTACGGCCTGTCGCCGCTCGCGGCATGACTTGCTTTTGTGCGCGCTACCGCCGCTTTTTTTTTTTTTTTTTTTTTAAAAAAAAGAGGAATCGTCTCATTTGCGAAACAATGGCCAGAGACTGCAGTTTGTTGTTACTTACACTACTGCTTTCTTTGATAATGATCAACAAGAACCAAATAATAGACTGCGTATGATAGAACATGTCCTGAACGAGAGTTAGGCGCAAATTTTTCTCCGCTTGAAAATCTTTGCGGCCGCTTCTTTAGTACATCAAATTCTGCACAGAAATTAGTCATCTTACATTTAAAATCGTCAGTTGCCGTGCTTCATTTCTGACTATATCACTATTAGGCATAAGAATAATACGAATATAAACATGACACGATACGTATATTCTTCCGCGTTTGCTGTTGTCTCACTCTAGTTTCGTAGTTTATTAGGCAGACAGGATTTAAATGAGATAGCAGCAAACACGAAAGAATACATGGCAAAATGTTTATTTTCGTATTATTTTTATGGTGAAGAGAATACTGCATGTGATTCACATTTCATCAGGTTCCTATTAGCAACCATCTCTTCTCACGGGTAGGAAAAAACTCGGAACGTAGAGTTGGCCATATTGACAAACATCCCTAACAGTCTTGCCAGTCGGATTTTCGTAGTACATTGAAATTCCGCTACATTCGAAGATGAACAATACGGAATTTGTATTTACGTCGTTGGACAATGTATGAAAATGCAGCGAGAAAAAAAAAAAAAAAGGTTTTGGCGCCAGTATTTATCTTTGTGCCCACAAAGCATGTTTGTGTAGCGCTACATATATTCGACGGCAGAAGTTAGTTGTGGCGGCACCTACCAACATTTTTCAGAACTTCCGCTTGCTTTGCACTCGATTCTAAGCCGCAGGCGGTTTTTTGGATTACAAAAACCGGAAAAAAAGTGCGGCTTAGATTCGAGTAAATACGGTAATCACAGTAGGCTAATATATGTTATTAGTGTCAGATTTTATTTTATTTCCACGTTTCTGACAGTCCTGCATTAATCGCCTTGTAAAACAATGAAGTTATTTTTGTCGGTTTGCTAAAGAAATTTGGTTTTTATTAACTTTTTACGCTGAGGCAGTCAATGTGTTTGAAATGAAGTTTTTACTTCCACACTATTGGCTAATTTCAACTGCTCGCTGCATTTCAAATGCACATTTTCCTCTTTTAGCACGTATGGCATTATGCCATAATAAAGAATCAAAAAATGAGTTAATACAGTACTGGTACTCCAAGAAAATTTCCATCCCGAAGCCCACACTGAAAAGCTTAATATCAGATCGAGGCCTACTTCAATGGGAATCTGGATATACGAATGTGCTCTTTAAGTATACACTTTAAATGTGCCATTTTAGCGTGGTTCATGAAATTCCGATACTCTTGGATTATCCTCTGATGTGTTGTTTCTTTTATGACATAATGTAAGATCTTTTAATGTTTTACACGTACGAACATACAGGCTTCCTGTGTCATAGCAGCTGCCAAAGCGTTGTGGCGCCTGTTATCTGGCGCTCTCTGACGACTGCTGAAACAAACCTATTTCTAACAGGTCAGGGGAAAATATTGCGAATGATGGTTCGAAAAGTGTTTCTTTCAAAGTAAATTTCCTTTTACGCAGGCTGAACTACGTGTGAGAATGTACGATGAATTTCTTAAATGACAGAGCATTTGATGACGAGCCATTTCGAACTCAGATCAGTCATTCATGTCGTTATTATGAGCAAATTGATGCAGTGCTACGGGAAGCTCGCTCTCCTCTGCAGTAGCTAATTTATTTGTGGAAAACTTTGATGACAAGTCGTTGGACTCAGCTAAAACTTTTACTGGCACATTTGTCTGATATATGTTAAAGTGTAACACGTGCAATAAAGATCAACATTATATGTGAAAGTTTAGCTTCTCTTGCAGCTTATTAACCCTAGAGACCAATATTATATGTGAAATCTTTGCTTTTCGTGTAGAAACACTATGTATATTAATTTAAAACATTAACTTTTCCTGTTTGTGTGTACGCACTACTTAACAGTGATGTTGCTATTAGCTGACTACATCATGTGTCCTGTGGTCTACATAACCACCGTAATCGACTGGCGGGACCACGTGACATGAGCTATGACTGGCTTACAAAAGCGCATCTCAATCTCGATTACAATGGTTCGGAAAGTAACATGCGGTGTTTGGTGGAATTCAAATTTATACTTTCGTAATACAAAAATATGCAGTGTACATGTTGTTGCTGCACATAAAAAATCTTTCCAAAAGGGGTTTTCTTCCCTGAGTTTTGTTTTCTAAAGTGCCGGGAAATTCTACGCCTGTGTATAAAAACATAACCATTCAAAGGATTGATAAGTTTTATAGTTCTGAGGGAAAATATACCGGTTGATCAAAAAGTCAGTATAAATTTGAAAACTTAATAAACCACGGAATAATGTAGATAGAGAGGTAAAAATTGACACACATGCTTGGAATGTCATGGGGTTTTATTAGAACCACCCCATATTGCTAGACGTGTGAAAGATCTCTTCTGTGCATCGTTTGGTGATGGTCGTGTGCTCAGCCGCCACTTTCGTCATGCTTGGCCTCCCAGGTCTCCAGACCTCAGCCCGTGCGATTATTGGCTTTGGGATTACCTGAAGTCGCAAGTGTATCGTGATCGATCGACATCTCTAGGGATACTGAAAGAGAACATTCGACGCCAATGCCTCACCATAACTCCAGACATGCTTTACAGTGCTGCTCACAACATTATTCCTCGACTACAGCTATTGTTGAGGAATGATGGTGGATGTATTGAGCATTTCCTATAAAGAACATCATCTTTGCTTTGTCTTACTTTGTTATGCTAATTATTGCTATTCTGATCAGATGAAGCACCATCTGTCAGACATTTTTTGAACATTTGTATTTTTTTGGTTCTTATAAAACCCCATGTCATTCCAAGCATTTGTGTCAATTTGTACCTCTGTATCTACATTATTCTGTGATTTATTCAGTTTTCAAATTTATATTGACTTTTTGATCACCCGGTACTGTCACTTAATAACACGGAAAAAGTGTGTTTTCATCCTGGAGAAAGTGTATTTTTAACCGCGAAATCCGGGAAAAATCCGGGAATTTTTTTTCCTTGTCCACGTATACATCCTGAATTACAAAATTCACATATGTAACAATGAAAAGATCAATAACTGACAAAATTATTTAATTGGATAGAGAAAATCAAACTGCAACGACATGCCAGACTTCACCTCAGAAAGCTGTCCCATCTTCTCCAAAACTACCTGAACAGTGGTATTTCCCTTCCCGTCCCTCTGCAACTCCCTCAACAGCTATACCATCAAACACCACTCCTCTCCTATGAACCGAACTTGGCCAACCTCTTCAGCACCCCACAGCCTTCACCACTGCCTCCCAGACCAAGAATAACACATAATCCCAAGAACCGGTCACAACAGTACAGTGCCCTTAACCTCTCAACAAAGCACTCTCCCCTCCTGAATTATCTGTATTGTCTAAGGACCTCACTTTCAGCCCTGAACCTGCATTTGATCATGCTGTTTTGATGAAGGACCTACTTTCCTTCACACGTAATTGTTGTGACTCGCCGATCTTTCAAAGTGCTGCCGCGCAGTTACGCGCATCCTCTACATGCGGCGCTGTCTGCCAGCCATGCAACAGCAGCACCACCTAAGCGGCCAGCCAGCTAGCAGCCGCTAGACTTGGACTCCGTGCTGATTTGACTGTTACAGTGTACACATGTCATACTTTGTTTACTTGATCTGTGACTTACATGTATTGTGTCATCCTTGAAATATATTTGTTCAACTTGACATTATAACATTTGGCGACGAGGTAGTGAATTTTTCTGTTTCATTGTTGACCCACAGGTTTCTATGGCTACCTTAGAGCAACTATTGCAAGGTCTCATTGAACAGCAAACGCTTCTCACACCTGCGATTTGTGATTTCGTTGCGGCATCCAATGCGGGGCGTCTCTCATCGTTGTCTCTACCTCCTTTTCCTCCTTACAACGAGATGGTGGAAGACTGGTCTGATTATGAAAAACCTCTTCAGCAGCACTTCTTGTCATTTCATGTTGCGGACGAACAAACATGTAAGTCTCTGTTCCTTTCATGGATTTCACATCAAACGTATCGGTTGTTGTCGCAATTGGCTCCTTTGAAAGATCCTGCGTCTTTGTCCTTTGCTGAATTGTGCTCACTTCTGTCCATATATTTTCAAAAGCATATGCATGTGGTAGCCTCTCGTGTTGCCTTTTATTGTTGTCAAGAACAACCAAATCAATCCTATCGCGCTTGGGCTGCTGAACTTCACGGCCTCATTCGAAAGTGTCAATTTGTTACTGATGTTCACAAAGAATCCTACGCTGATTCCATGGTATGGGATGCTATTATCCGGTCGGCGCCCGACAAAGAAGTTAGGCAACATGCCCTTCAGTTGGCAAATCCGACTCTAGATGAAGTCCTATCCATCACTCAGTCTTTTGAAATTTCTCATGCTGCTGGAGCGCAAATAGAGGCATGGGGTGACATCGGGGAAGTACAACCTCTGTGTGCTGTTGAAGCATGCGGCGTGTCCCTGCCGGCCGACGTGGCTGCAGTATGCTCCCAAGCGCAGCCTCAGCCTAACCGTAAACAAACCTCTAAGAAACTACAGCAAAACCCACGGCAGCTTCCTTCATGTCCGTGGTATTTTACGAAACATTCACAGGAGGATTGTCCCCAATGTTGGGCCGTGTGTCACAAATGCAAAAAGAAGGGTCATGTGTCATCCGTTTGCAAATCCGACCGCATACCTGATGTTCATGAACGTGACAATGATTTTGCTTGTGTGTTGTCTGTCAATGGTACTTCTTCCCTTTCAGGGAAGTTATTCATCACTGTCCAAAAACTTGGTCGGGATGTTCGCATGCAGGTGGATACTGGTTCTGCTGCCACTATCATCAATTCTCAAACGTATCTTCAGTTGGGTTCTCCAATCCTATCACTTGTCACTAGGCAATTACGGACGTACAACAAACAGAAGATTTCTCTCTTGGGACAATTTGATGCTGAGGTATCTTACAAATCCGTCACGCTGTTCCCATATTTGTGGTCGACCATAGTAACGTAGTAATGCGGAAAATCTTTGGTTTCAAAGCCTTTCGCGTTTTTGGGTTCTCCATAGATGACTCTGTCAATATCGTCTCTGATGCTATTCCTTATGCTCAATTGGATTCCTTGTTGACGACATTTTTGTCCCTTTTTTCTCCTGGGTTAGGCCGTGCAAATGACTTTGAAGCTCATATCACGCTCAAACCCACTGCTCGGCCTAAGTTTTTTTGGGCTCGGCCCATTCCTGTGGCCCTTCGTGATCAGGTCAAACGGGAGCTGGATCATCTCACTGCTTCAGGGCTCTTGCTTCCTGTCACTTCCAGTGAGTGGTCCTCTCCTGTCGTTGTTGTTGCTAAGCCCAATGGTGATATTCATCTCTGTGGAGATTTCAAATCCACCATAAATTCTCAGTGCCTCATCGACACTTACCCTATGCCACAACCTGAAGAATTGTTCACTAAACTTGATGGAGGCCAGTATTTTTCTAAACTTGATCCGTCAGAAGCTTATCATCAACTTCCTCTTGACGCTGCTTCCCGGCAGTTCCTGGTCCTTAACACGCCTTTCGGCCTCTATCAATACCAACGATTGTCATTTGGGGTTGCCAGCACCCCTGCTCTCTTTCAGCAATTCTTGGAACAATTGTTGCTCCCTGTCCCTGGGTGTATAAATTACATGGACAACATTGTTGTCACTGGCTCCACCACTGAAGAACATTTCAGAATCTCCGCACACTTTTTCATGTCTTACAGACTGCCGGTCTTAAGTGTAATCTTCAGAAATCAAAATTTTTTCAGGCATCTATCACGTACTTGGGGTTTCAACTGTCTCGGGATGGTATTCGTCCGCTTCAGCAAACTGTCACTGTGATCGATGCCCTTCCTTGCCCTACATCTGTTAAGGAACTGGAGGCCTTCTTGGGGAAAATAGCATACTATCACAGGTTATTACCGTCTGCTGCTTCGGTGGCTCAGCCTTTACATTACCTGTTGCATAAAAACGCGGCCCTTTCACTGGTCAGCGTCATGCGATGTGGCTTTCCAGAAATTGAAGACTATGCTGAAACAGGCCCCGTGCCTGGCTACTTACTGACCTGGCCAACATCTTGTTCTTGCCACGGACGCCTCTCAATACAGGGTTGGTGCAGTCCTTGCACACCGTTTTTCTGATGGTTCTGAACAACCTATTGCTTATGCCTCTAAAACGCTCACAGATGCCCAATGAAAGTATTCTCAAATTGTAAAAGAAGCTTTGGCCATTATTTATGCTCTTCACAAGTTTGGTGTTTTTCTCTATGGATCCAAATTTCATCTTGTTACGGACCACAAACCACTTGTTTCCTTGTTTCATCCATCAACGTCACTTCCCGACAAGGCTGCACACCGCCTCCAGCGTTGGGCTCTTTACTTGTCTCGTTTCAATTATGAGATTCATTTCCAGCCGATGGCTCAACATGCGAATGCTGATGCACTGTCTCGCCTTCCCATGGGTCCTGATCTGGCATTCGATAGGAACGAACTTTTGTGTTTTCACCTGGATGTTGCCGTGCTGCGGGTTGTGGACAGGTTCCCTATCACCGGGGACCGGCTGGCGGCTGCTACGGATTCTGATCCTACCCTCTCCTGGGTTTTATGCTGTATTCAGAAGGGTTGGCCAGATCATCCGTCCGCTAAGACTTCTGATCCGTTGCGGAACTACTACACTTTGCGTTACCACCTCACAGCTAGGGATGGTGTTATCCTCCTTTCCACCGACAATGTTTCGCCGCGTGTTGTGGTACCTGCGTCTTTGCGTGCTTCGGTCTTGCGCCTCCTTCACCGTGGGCATTGGGGTGTCTCTCGCATAAAATCTCTGGCACGCCGTCATGTGTACTGGCCCGGCATCGACTCTGAAATTGCACACGTGGTCACTGCCTGCGGCCCTTGTGCGTCACAGGCCATCGCCCCTAAGTCATCTTTGTCACCGTGGCCTCTGCCTGAGAAGACCTGGGAGCGTATTCATGCTGACTTCGTAGGACCTTTTTTAGGTACTTATTGGCTTCTCGTTATTGACGCCTACTCTAACTTTCCTTTCATTGTCCGTTGCATGTCGCCTACCACCGCGCCAACCACCAATACTCTAGCTCGCATTTTCTCTTTGGAAGGCCTTCCCTCTACTCTTGTTACTGATAATGGTCCACAATTTGCCTCTTCCGATTTTGCGGATTTTTGTGCCCGTCACGGCATCATGAATGTCACGGCCCCTCCGTTCCATCCACAGTCAAACGGTGAGGCTGAACGACCGGTCCGCACATGTAAGGCTCAAATGAGGAAACTCCTGACTTCTTCTGCTGCTGATTTCTGGCTTCTTAGCGTTTCATTCCCATGGACGACTACAGCCCGGTTGAGCTCTTACATGGCCGACAGCCCCGCACGCTACTTCATCTTCTGCGGCCTTCCACCTCATGGCCGCGGGTGCCTTTGCTTGGCTGGTTCATCGCCGGCGACCTAGTATGGGTACGGGGGTATGGCAGGTGGCCAAAATGGAGTCCTGGCCACATCTTACGACACTGTGGCTGATGCCTGTATGAAATCCAGATGGACACAGGTGTTGAAGTGCATCATTCGGACCAGCTTTGGCCTCGTGTGCCGGCAACGCCTGTTCTGAATGCTGCTACACCACCTTCGGCTCTACCTGACGCTCGGGATCCTGGAATCTCTCATTACTCACAACGCAGTCCTCTCACCATCATCTCTGTGCTAGCACAAGAACTGATGCCACCAGGAGACGCGCCCGTGCAGGAACCAGATGACCATCATCTGTTAGAGCAACTCTACTCGCCTCCTTCTCCTACGGATGCCGACACATCACCCATGTTGTTATAACAACCGGACTTGCCGCAATGGGCAGATTGGGTTGGTTGGTTGTTTTGGGGAAGGAGACCAGACAGCGAGGTCATCGGTCTCATCGGATTAGGGAAGGACGGGGAAGGAAGTCGGCCGTGCCCTTTGAAAGGAACCATCCCGGCATTTGCCTGGAGCGATTTAGGGAAATCACGGAAAACCTAAATCAGGATGGCCGGACGCGGGATTGAACCGTCGTCCTCCCGAATGCGAGTCCAGTGTCTAACCACTGCGCCACCTCGCTCGGTGTGGGCAGATTGGGGCACGGGGCCCCAGCAGATTTGACCCCCATGTCTCCTGTCATCTTGACCCGTTATCATCTGGGACACTTCCGTCCGTACGGGAAGCCTCCTCCTCGAGACTTTACGGCCAGTTAAACAACACCTATGTACATTAGCAATCTACAGGCCACCTCCATCAAGACCAGTGCAAAAAATTCAAAGGGGAGGAAAAGTGTTGTGACTCACCGATCTTTTGTATAGTTGCTGGCTTCAAAGCTCCCACCAGATGTATATCTGTCTTAGTTGATCAACACCTGCAACCCATAGTACAAAGACTGCCCTCATACATCAAAGATACCAATCATTTCCTAGATCATCTGAAATCCATGCCTGTCCCACTCCCACCACACACCTTGCTTGTCACCATTGATGCCACCTCCGTGTATATAAACATCCCCCAACATACATGTTCTGTCTGCCGCAGAACATTTCCTCAGTCAGTGCTCACCTGATTTGAAACCTATGACATCCTTCCTACTCAGCTTAATAAACTTTATACTTACCAATAACTACTTCACCTTTGAGCAGCAGATGGATAAACAGATCAGGGGTACTGCCATGGGAACCAGGATGGCTCTTTCCTATGCCAACCTTTTCATGGGTCGCTTGGAGGCAGCTTTCCTGGGCTCCACAAGTCTTCAGCCCCTGGTTTGGTTTAGATACATTGATGACATCTTTACCATATGGACGCATGGTGAGGCTGACCTGCTAAAATCCCTGGAAACTCTGAATACCTTCTCCCAGTTAAATTTCATATGGTCCTATTCCGAATCCCATGCCACTTTCCTTGACGTTGATCTCGTCCTCAGTGAAGGCCAGCTACACATTTCCGTCCATCTTAAACCAACCAACAAACAACAGTACTTACATTTTGACAGTTGCCATCCTTTCCAGTCAAACATTCCCTCCCATACAGCCTTGGTATCCGGGCCAAATGTATTTGTTTGGATGCAAATTCTTTACAGAAGTACACAACTATTCTCACCCCAGCCTTCACTGCACATATTTACCCCACCATCCTAGTTAAAAAGCATATTTCCCGAGCCATCACATCCAATCTGGTTCTGCTGATCCCTCCACATAACAGCTTTGGAGCAAGCACACCATTGGTGGCTCAGTATTATCCTTGTCTGGAATGTGTTAATCACCAACTTTGACAGGGCCATGACTTCCTAAAATCATGCTGTGAAATGAGATCCATTATGTCTGAAATTTTGCCCACCACACCTAGAATAGTTTTTCGTCGCCCTTCCAATCTCCGCAATAATCTTGACAGACCCTATGCTCCTTTTGCACTCATCTCCCTAACCTATGGCTCCTACCTCTGTGACTGTCTCCACTGCAAGACTTGTCCTACGCATCCTCCTACCACCACCTATACCAGCCCTGTAACTGGCGAAACATATACTATCAAAGGGAAAGCCACCTGTGAAACGACATGTCATATACCAACTGTTATGTAAACACCGTTTGGCATTCTACATTGGCATGACTAACACCAAATTATCAATTAGGTTGAATGGGCATAGGCAGAGGCTATATACTGGCAACTCGGAATATACTATTGAAGAGCTTGCTCTACAACATGACATTTGTGACCTCGATGTCTGTTTCAACGTATGCACCATCTGGATTCTTCCCACAGACACCAATTTCCCTGAACTCCGCAGATGGGAACTAACACTACAAAATGTCCACCCACCTGGCCTTAATTTATGTTAATTTCTTCCTTCTCAGCATTTTTTCACTGTAGCTACCCTTTGCTTCACTCCGTTTTCTACATCTTTCACTGTCTTTCTTGTCTGTTTTTCACCACCTCCCTCCCACCTCTGTTATGTACAGTGCACTTACCTTTTCACACTTATTAACTCATGCACGATGTTTTGGTAGTAATCTCTGTCTTTCATATTACCCTGTCGTACACATTTAAGCACTCAGGTTTTCAAATCTCGTTTGATGCAGTCCCCAACAATGGAATATACTATTGAAGAGCTTGCTCTACAACATGACATTTGTGACCTCGATGTCTGTTTCAACGTATGCACCATCTGGATTCTTCCCACAGACACCAATTTCCCTGAACTCCGCAGATGGGAACTAACACTACAAAATGTCCACCCACCTGGCCTTAATTTATGTTAATTTCTTCCTTCTCAGCATTTTTTCACTGTAGCTACCCTTTGCTTCACTCCGTTTTCTACATCTTTCACTGTCTTTCTTGTCTGTTTTTCACCACCTCCCTCCCACCTCTGTTATGTACAGTGCACTTACCTTTTCACACTTATTAACTCATGCACGATGTTTTGGTAGTAATCTCTGTCTTTCATATTACCCTGTCGTACACATTTAAGCACTCAGGTTTTCAAATCTCGTTTGATGCAGTCCCCAACAATGTCTTTACTTCTCTTCCCGTACAGTAAGACTTCCCTGACGTGCAGTTCTGGGTGACTTTCCCAAAATCTACCTCTTTTTCTAGACCTCTCTAGTCCTTTTTCTTCACCCTTCTTCCTTCCCCTTCAATACTTCTGCCTGAAGAAGGAACCACTGGCTCTGAAAGGTTGCCAATTACAACAGTTTTTTGTGTGTGTGTTCTGCCCCTGCTTGGTGAGTAGATTTTTTTCTGTATCCAGTTAAATGAAATATGCATGTAGATTTGGGAAGCTTTTGGTATACCCATATGAGCATGACATCTAACACAATGTAAGAATTATAATGATAATTTGTAGACACTGAATGTTTTGGCCTTCATGACAGGTGTGGGAATGAAGCCAAGTTGATGACACTGCATCAAGAGCGACCAGTTGTTCTCCCAGGATGCCCACAAGATCTTCTGTGCCCTGTAGCACTGTTTAGACAACTTTATAGTGAGAGCCTTGAGAACTGCAACTTCCTGGAGATGTGTGCACTGTGATACAACCATTATCCATAAGTTCAACAATATATTTTTGTATATTTTTAGAAATGACTAAATGATTGTGACAGATTTATCTGTGTAAACCTTAAATATATTCAGATTGCTATTTTATAAATTCTGTATTTGAAACACACAAATTGGTATATTTTCTGTAAAGAGAAATAGATTTTCATACATATTTTTCATTGTTATTTCTATTTCAGTAACCAATAAGAATGTGTGATGAAACTGTAAATCCATTTTCATTTTATTATTGTTTAGTACCACAATTAACAGAGTTGAGTGGTTTCTAATGAGTAATTCATAATGTCTGTGTCAGCACTGTCAGAATTATGCAGTCAAATGCTACAAGAGTGCAACAATAGCAACAGCGCAATTTTGGAGCTGTGTGTGTTTAAGTATATTATTTTGTGAGAAAATGTATTTCAGGCATTTACATTGTAGCAGTACGGACTGCTATACACATCTGTCAGTTTATAAACTAGTGTCAATTTGGGACTGTGTTCAAAATTTTATTTGTTGTTCCAATATGTGTGTCCCATTGTTCAGGTATGCATGTCAGTCTGACACACTTACATATGCTCCACACATTGTACAAAAACACAAAATGTGGAACTCCCATTTCATAGTCCTTTGCAATTGGCAAGAAAAATGTTAAATGATGGGAGCATCTTCTACCAGCTCAAACCCAACCACCAACAATTACATAGTATGTATCATTTCTGGAAGGTTCTTAAAATATATTATGTATATACAGTCTTAGACATAAAAACTGGCCACCGGCCGACCACCACAGAGACTAAGTCCGAGTCGTTCACTTAAGGTGACAAATAAAACCGAACGTCCCGGACAATGCTAAGTCCGGCCCTCTACACAATCTGGCAACACTGTTTGATGTGGAAGTGTCAGGAGGAAATGTTGTCTACTTTCGAGATGTTGTCAGGCTGTATGAGCCCATGGTCTAGTGGTAATCATTGTGCATTCTAAACTTATATTCGAGTGTTTGCGTCCAACTGTATCTTTTTCTTTTTAGCATATTTTGGCCCTCGTCTAAAGTTATGAGTCTGATTGAACATGGAAGATAATTCGCTTCACATTCTACCCACCATTAATAACAAGTACATCCAAAAACAATTCTGCAGGACAGCTCGTAGTGATTCCTCGTGCTGCAGGGGCTAGCTACTGGCCATCGGCCAGACGCCATCTGCCGCCTGAAATCGGGCGCCACCCAGGTGGATGCAGTGGGATGCTATCAGTGTCTGTATCAACTGTCATTTTCGAATTTGAAGTACTAGTTATCATCTTGCAGTTAAGTATTGGATTTTTCATACTTGAAAATTGTGAACTATGGTTAAACTTTTTAAAATTGGGTCGCAAGTGGAAAAAGGTGTAACATCTACAACATAGTATGTACTTTTGGTATAGCAGAGGGGTGAATGCAGAGGTAGCAGCTCGAAAGATTTGAATTGTGTGTGAGTATGTACTTTTGGTATAGCAGAGGGGTGAATGCAGAGGAGGCAGCTCGAAAGATTTGAATTGCGTGTGGAGCGAGTGCTTTTGGGAAAAATATGCCAGAAAAAGATATTCTTGTTTTAACAAAGATCGTTCTGGCATGAATGATTTTCCACATTAAAGAAGTCTCAACTACTGATATAAGTGATGTATTACCATTTAACCATCAAGCAACATTTGCATTCAACAGGCAAGATTCAGAAGTCATGTCAGAGTACTGCTTGCTCTAATTCAAAACAATAAATATCAACAGAGTGACTTTTATTGCAGTTTTGCTTGAACATCATCAGGTCACTCATTGAGCGTTCCTGCACAATACTGTTACTGGTGATGAATTATGATGCCTTTATCGTTAACTTCCTAAGAAGAAATGAAAACCTGAGGCCCACCAAAAGATGTAGCCTCCCTCAGTTTCTTATTACACATGACATGTGCTCTAGCTTCCCTCGTTAACTTCTTTGTAACAAGATGTAATAAATGCTCTTTACTCTAGCCCAAGAATTTGGTGCCTGGGGTCAAATTGTGAGAAAATATAAAAACGTCTTCCCCCTGTGTCCCTGAAAATGGGGTAACCATTCCTGCAGCAGTGCCATCTAGGATGGGTGCGTTGGGATGTGCCTGTTCCACCTCCACCACTCTGAGCTCATTTACCTCTATTTGTAATTCATCTACGTGATGCCTAAGTTGTTCAATAGCCTCAGCAGCTGAAAATTCCTTCACAGTGACTACAACTTAATCAAAAGAAAAGTATACCCAAAGAATACAAAAATGATTCCGGCGAAAGACGGGTAAAGGGACAAACCAACATAAAATGAAATTGGCTTTCGCTTCCTTTGCTGCGTCGCACACCGTAGCTGTAGGTGCTGCATGCTGCTGACACCTAACTCCATGTGG
The DNA here is from genome assembly GCF_023864275.1 of Schistocerca cancellata. NCBI lineage: Eukaryota > Metazoa > Arthropoda > Insecta > Orthoptera > Acrididae > Schistocerca > Schistocerca cancellata. The sequence goes on along the minus strand of NC_064626.1, from coordinate 631,460,656 downwards.
TCCATCCCACACAATGCCTCAGCAGTCTTCCTGACACCATGTTAATAGGCATGAGGCTCCACCGCACATCCCCAGATACGAATGTGGGTTCTCTGCTGGGCGTGAGGAGGAGGGTGTGCGTGTGTGTCCACAGATGGAACCTGATGACGGAAGAACAACATTTATTGATCGACTGCAATACATTGGTTGTTGGCCCTCTGGGCAAGCTTTGCTTCCACTCGTAATATTCTTGGCAGCAACGAAGGTGGTTGGTGGGGGCTCACATGCGTGCCTGCAGCGAGCAACTGTACCTGTGCTGGCATAACAGAAATCCACTGCCTTTGCAGTGACGCTACGGTCTTGCTCGGTCATACTGTGGTAGCTAGAACCATGCGCCGAGGGCCTCTGTTGCTATAGCAGTTGGGTGGTGTGGTGGAGACGGCAGTGGGACAGGTCAGAATCCTGTCTCAGCATCCATCTCCAGCAGCAGCTGTAGGTGTCAGCATGCCAGGGTCCTGGCTCCAGCCCCAGTCAAGGTGTTAGTGGAGACAGCATCTGAAATGGGACTACTTTCCCATCCCTATCTGAAAGTCCTTCCTCATGTCAACATTCTCTGAAGGGGTCATATGAGCTCGAATTTTTAATTTTCTGGACTTTGTATTGCTATGTCTATACCCAGTTCCATTAGTAAACTTTCCTTTAAAAAATTAGTGCAAGTAAGTTTGTTATATCAGATTAAATTTCACATTAATATGCTACCCGATTTGTACTAACAACTAAGGGGGAGTAAGCCATTTGTTAATAATCCAACTTTGAAATTTCATGTTATAAACTGTGCAGTCATGTTGCACCACAAATTCTTGAGGTACTTCTCCCCTATTTCTGAAAAGCTATGATTGCTTAGAATGATAGCTCTACTTCATAGGAAACCAGAACAACGATAACAATATCTTATTCCAAACAATTTGTTTATAGTTAACTAAAACATAATTTAAATTGTTGTGCTGTAAAATTCATTGAAATTGTGTATGAAATTAAGTAAACTCTTCCAAATTGCATATTGGAGCATGTAGGACAATATGTGGGCCATTTTTTGGTGTAAGTAATGAAAATTATGTAATGACTTTTAATTGTTATTTTGTAAACATTACACTTAACAATGTTTCAATGATTTAGTTTTATTTAAAAGGAAGTGGAACATGAACCACGCAGGAGGTAGTAAGAGTAAAGAAGACCCATGTAAATGAGATACAGTATAAGGCAGTGACTCTGCATTATTACCTTTCAGAAGCTGTATGTGTGAGTCTCTTTCAGAGGCTGCCAGACAAGAAATGTATATACCATCCATGCACATCCAAATCGGTCACAACAAAAGACAGGAAAAGTGATATCTCAGTGTTTAGTAATGTCAAAAGCTGGGACTTTCTGAAGCAACAACCCACTGAGAATATCAAAGTTAACTATCTCATCATATGGAGCAGCTAATTTATTATGTGAACTTTCATTAACTGTGACTGATATTTTCTAGTTTTCACTCATCTTCGTACTTGTGAATGGTGGAGGCCCAAACTATTTATGAGTGGAATTTTTCATCCCAGGACGATGGCGACAGTATGTTTCCATAACGCAACCCAGGCGGTGACTTCCATGACGGGCGGCTCACTGCTGACGGCATCCAACGATAATGACGGTGATGAGTACAGCGGCGGCATCACTCTGGCACCTCCTAGGTGACAACCTGCATTATGATGTTGACTATTATGTTGACTGTGACGACAGTGGCGACTCCGAGATGGTGGCGGCGCTGAGGGACATAGACTCTGCGTCACTCCAATGCCTCATGACTGGTGATGATGATGAGGTGGTGCCCGGTCCTTAAATACTGCTTTCTGCTGCTGATATCTCTGTTTCTCTTCCCCAGTAGGTCACTGGAATATTCTGATGTTTGCGTAGCTGACTGAATTATTGCCCTCAATGTCGACTCCCTGGTGTGCAGTGAGCTGCTTCTTGTCACGTCCTCCGCTGGTCATTGACACAGCGTACTCCTTCGTGTTGTTTAACTCAGTGCTCTGTTGGTCCACTTGCATCACGGTACTGTACCAGTGATATGCAGAAGAGAATGTAACACACACAAAACTTCTGGCTCCCAGAATTTTTTCACAGTTTACCTAGTAGTAAGCCACAGAAAACAGAAGATCTGTAACCAGGAAATAATTCACAAGGGTCTTCCTTGCTATCACTTGAAGGAATCCACTGCAGCATGGCAAGACATGTGTGTGGGCAAGGAATGAGCTGCATTGACTTCTTATCACGCCTCAGGACCGCATTTTGGTGGCCATGAAAAGCAGATATAAAATCCATCAAGACACACTTAAAGAGAGTCTTGGGACACCAAGTGTTGACGTTTGAAGAATTACACACACTTGTAACTCAAACTGAACCAAGTTTGAATTCGTGACCTGTTACGCAACTTCCTGACAACTCAGATGAATTCTTTTACCATACTCCAGGCCATTTTCTTATCGGTAAAGACACCAGTCCCAGAGCCAGGCTTGCTTTCAGAGCTATCATCCAGGCTGTTGAGATGAAAGCTTATCCAGCAGTATAAGCAGCATGTGTGGGAACAGTGGTCATACGACTACCTGTCACAGTGGGGAACTTTGTGGTCATCAATGAAAGATGATCCACAGCCAGGTGTACACATTGGTTCTCCTGAAGGGAGACAATTTACCACGTCTCATGTGGTGGTCTTGGGTTATTGCTTGCAAACACCCTGGTCTTGATGGTTTGGCTCGAGTTGTTTCAGGCCGCACAGCAACAGGAACCTATAAAAGACTGCTGTCGAACCTCTGTGTTGTTCACCAGGAAATGTAAGCTTTAGTGCTCATAACTGTTCATTTATTAACTGAACTTATGTCTCTTTTTTTCTAAAGTTGACATGATATCTTCAGCCATTTGTTTGTTTGACGCAGCTTGTGCTGTTTATAACAGTGTACTTTTATTGTCGACCGACTTTCCTTTGCAATGAGTGTATGCATTCATCTGGATTGTGGAAAGAGTGAGGCAGTGCAGAATTAACACACATTTTGCCACTGCCTACGATCATGTTACTGACTTTTGCAATTTCCAATCAGCAAAAATATTGGGCATCTTTATTCTTTGTGGAAACCACCATGAAGTGAGCTCAAATTTGAAGGAAAATTCTATGGTCAAATGTTGACAGTAGTACCACAACGCTAGAACTCATGTCACATTCAATGAGACATATTCAGAATTTATTAAAAGGATAAGAAGTGTTGGTTGACCACAGTATTATTGCTCATGGGAGTGAGGGCGCTTTGATTGGCTATCATGAGCTTTTATCGTATTTTATGAGGATACGCTGAACCAATCTCTTTCTTAGTAACCACTGTACTCATTTACCGTGTGTTTGCAGTGGCGGCCACAGAAAGCCAAGCACAATAATATCATGGTCGGGTAATAGTTACACATGGAAATACATGTAGACACTTTATATGTGTACTTGTATTATCATCGCAATTTCACCCACACCAACACAGACACAGCACGAAGAAGACTCGAAAAGAAGAAATCGAAATTTCTTAGCTCCTTGAAGAAAGGAGATTAAAGCTGTACTACTACAAGTTGGAACAGTGTGGAGGAGTGCAAATGTACAAAGTGCTGCATTAAAATTTAGGATCCGTATTATTTAGAAAATAAGAGCGAGGAAAATCATAGGATTATACCTGCACAAGAAGAGATAGTGTAAGGCTGAGATGCATCGAAAGACCTGACTCAGGGAGCATTTGACGACGAATGGTCTGTGCCCATGGAGAGTGTCATACATGATTACTAGAATACATGTCTATGGGTGACAAGCTGTGTGTGCAGTAGCAAGTTGCGACGCTGACTTGTCACCGTTTGGCTGCCCACCAATTCCATAACCTCTTGTGTTGTCATCAGGTTATTAAGTGAATACCAAGTTGTTTATATGAATGTGAGTTCTTTTCGATGACTGATGATTAAGTGCAGTTATGCTGCAATTATCAGTGTGTTGATGAGTGTCGAAAGCATGTTTTGCGTTGTTTTCAGAGACAGTAGTGATTTGCTGTGTGTGCATTGATACTAACCACTGTAGACAACGAAAAACATTAGAATTAAGTTTAATATATTTTAATAAGAACAATGCGAAGAAAAAATGGTGAAATGTTTTTCAAATTGCCTATTCGTTTTCAGTTTCCAATGCTTGTGTGTCCTCAATACATTTTGTTGATTAGGATTATGAAAAGTATATAAAATGTGAACTGTTGAATATTCATCTGAAAGACATGCTGAAGCTTGATGCTGTTCTAACTCCATATCGTCAATCCTCCAGAGTTGATTTAGGCCATAATAATGAGCCTTTTAATGAGAGAAAAATTAAGATGCAGAAATGGAGTACTCACGAAGAAAGAGAAGAGACTTCACAAATAAATATATTACCAACTAACAGAAAAACTATTGGTAATAAAGACATTAACTGTGAAATAAAGAATGTGGTAAAAGTGACAATGCACATTTCTACTAACCATAATGAATCACGGAAAAACAAAATAAAAGGATATATGCAGAAGAATACTGATTTACAGGATCATATCTCTCTGTATAATTCTGCGTTACTTAAAATAAAACAGTTGCAAAAAGTTATTGAGGGCTCTATTTCCGACTGGTTATTAAAGGAAAGGGTCCTGATTGGTCATCTGGAGATCTTTCAAGAGTTGCAATTTCAAATTGTATATCCCATAAAGCATTATGTTTTTAAATAAAGATGAATTTATTTAAGTAAGAAATACGATGATAATATGTTTTTCTATGTCCATCCTTGTGATTGATGGTCTGCAGGACTGCGGCCGTTCCCTTCATGTAACTAGTGAAATGGAACACCTGCACCCATTGTTTTGATGTTATTTTATAAAATTGCAACCACTTTAAGTGACTAAATATGCATTCTTCAGGCCTTAACTGACTCTGAGGGGCTCAAATCCAAACATACACATGATCCCGCCAGTGACCAACATCTATGAACAGATTTCCGTAGAATACTGTAAAAACGATGGTGTGTCTGCAACCGTCATGTGATGGTGCAGGAAGTATGCAGAGTGTTTAATATTTCCGGAGTGAGCCAGTGGTTGGTGCAAGGTGCTGCGCCATGCTTCAGCTTCTGCAGTACATGTATCAGTGTCCCCTGTCTGGTCTGCTTTTATCAGAAGTGTCAAGTTTTTTGCTTTTAAAGAAGGAGTTCCTTCACACATCACAATTAGTGAGGAAAAATGACAGATATGGTACCGATACATGCAGAGTTACTTAGTCCATCTACATTTAGTTAGTTCATCTATTTATACATCTGTAACAACAGGGAAGTAAAGAGCTACATTTTAATACCTTTTTATTATTATTCAAATACCTTAGATACAATTACAGAGAAAAACTCAAAAAACTTTTCAAAATCAGGTTAGGTGACCAGGGAAAAGTCCTATCAGTCTGTGTCATAAGACAAAGAAGATCATTCTGAAAGGTCGTCATTGGCTCCAGTCGATGAATGATAGCCTCTGCCAACTACTGTATCATTAAGAAAAATGTAAAAAAGCTAGTGGGAAAATATTTAATTTTTACAACTCAGAATGGACAAAATACCTTCTATGAAGGCACTACAACATTTTGCCAAAGATGACGAGGCTAATTACTTCTTGACGTGTCTCATGTTTTGAATTATCTGTAGTATATACTGGAATGTATTATGATGCATTCTGTAACGTGAATAACATTTTTCAGTCATGTTTTTACTTCTTCATGCAAAGAAAAAATATTCTTCTAAATGCTACGTATGAGGTAAGTTCATAAATTCCTGTTTCTCCTGCACTTAAAAACTTGAAGAGTCATTGAACTGTCAAAACAATACCAATAAAATAATGGTCATTGCTCTATACCAGGCCTGGCCAACATTCATGCTCCTGGAACGCACTCGCATTCTGTGAATGCAGTCGAGTCTGCTGAGAGTTCCAGGTTCCCCCATCATTGCACTATTCCGCACATCTGTGAGTGAGATAGCTATATGCTGAAGACTGTGCATGCAGAAAACTTAGGAAGACATTTTTCCAACACAATGCGAATATTTTTAAGAGATGAATACAGCAGTATACTTTCATAGGCAGGAATTTATCATGTGTGTCATTTTCAACTTTTTATTTTTCTGCCAAAGCAATCACAACTATTACTTGATTAAATAAGTACATTAGATTGGGCTAATATGGTGAACCAAACTACAAAAAGCATTACACACAGGCATTTAACATTACGTTGTGATGTTTATACACTTTTCAATTTCAGAATATGTATAAAATATCTTGAACTATAATTTTTGTTACAAATACACATAATTACACAGATTAAAATCTGTTTAACTTTAATGGTGGCAGGAATTCAACAATTTTATAAGAGAAGAAAAACATTCATAGACACAGTTGAACCAGGCACTGAAATAACTTTTGCAGCTTGTCTGTGCAGTCAAGGATATTGCTTATGGGGCAACATTTTATAAAAGTCTTCTAAATTCCTGGATTGGACAAACAGATAGTTGAGCTGGGTGCTCCACTGCAGTTCTATCACATCAAGTTGGAAGTAGTGCGGTACTTAGCAGCGAAATCCGTCTTCAGTCGCACATTGTCTTGAAATCTCTTTGAGAATCTATGATTAAATTTCTAAGTTACTCAAACATATTCATTCATGTCTGATCCACAAATGACTGCTTTGAGCTATAGGAAACATGAACTTGATGGTGAGTTTCACACAGGATTATTTTTTGTTTGATTACAACAACCTTTCTGCCATATGTGTTACCAACTGATTCTCGTCTTACATAAGGTACTTACCAAATTCAGATAATTTATGACTTCACCAATAAAGGATTTTGTCACGATTATTTATCTAGAACTCAGTTTTATTCCCTAATGGCCACCTTCAGTACATCCATAATTTTCCGTCTTAAGTCAGAAAACAATTGCTTCACATCGTCTTTGTGGCTACAGTTGTAATGACACTCCAGTAAATGTTTTTCCACCTCATAATAGTGCAGTGGCATATAAAGCCCTTTGCCTGTGTTTTAAAGGATGCGAAAAGTAAGGCAATTCCTGCTTAACACTGAACTAGTGGCTTCTCCAGTTTTTCTCTCTTGGGCAAGTGCATAGACACCATGGTACTCCTAATACAGAATGTAAATCTAATTTAAGGCAAGTAGCGTCATCGGTAAACTGCATGGCTTCTGCCAAGAGGACTGTCCAGCTCTAGCGTGTTCGGCTGCTGCCCTCACTGTCCTCTTACTCATCATCCATCAGCCCCACTCGCCGCCATGCTTGGAACGTCAGGGGTACGGCCAGCATGCTCACTCCTGGCCACGCCTGTTCTGCCAAATTTATTCAATATGGCGGATCCAAGATGGCGGCCATAGACATGGCAACGTCACATTGACATTATGGTGCCAAGTTCAAATTTTGGCGGGAAAATAGATCAATTGGGCTACTTCCACTAACCTAACTCTATCACCCTCCACCCTTACCTCTCCCCTACTCTCCTCCATCTGGAAATTGGTAGGGAATTGACTCAGTCTGTTTTGGGCTGCTGGGTAGGATGGATATCTTTATTTTGTACCCATAGTTTATAGGCAGTAGCTCCATCCAGTGGGTTCACCATGAGGTCCAGTGTCGAACTGACTTAGTTCACACCACCACCACCACCACCACCAGAGGGTGCCGTCGGCCCTGCCCCCTCCCCTTCTGTAACATAATCCAAGATGGTGGTCTGGAGAAAAAACAGTGGCAAAAGATTTCAGTCAGTGTCTAGCTGCTGGACTGGGAGGATGGACATAATTGTTTACTGTGTGTACTATGTGTTTAATGGATCAGATGTCTGTGCTGGAGGAGGAGTTTATTAGCTTTAATCATGCAACTGAGGACTGTGTCGATAGCCACCTGCACAATGATTGGAAAACAGTGTTTAATGGATCAGATGTCTGTGCTGGAGAAGGAGGAGTGTTTTAGCTTTAATCATGCATCTGGATACTGTGTCGATAGCCATCTGCTCTGTGATTGGAAAGCAGTGATATTTGATGAATGTATGGATAAGATGAATATGCTTCATCGAATAATGAAGATGCGTATGCTGTAACTGTAGAATTCAATAAAAGTCCAGTCAGTCTTCCGAAGCACAAGAGCAAGACATTCACTCCAGTGCACGCGCACTTCCTGTCGCAGAGGCCACATGCCAGGCCCATGGCACCACGAGTTAGCTGCAGGGGCAGCAGCGTACTTCCTGTCGCGTTGGAAATACCGACAGCCTTCCTCCTTCCCATCTCCGGCGCACAGATAGCCTTTGTCATTGAACATGAACTGCTTCGGGAGCAGGCGCGGCTCGTGGTTTCTATACTGGGGAAGGCTGCGGCATTTATCGATCGGAGCCAACATAGACCTCGGGTTACGCTACAGATTAGTCTGACATAAACAACTAAGAATTCAGGGGGAGGGGGGTGGGTAGATCACTCTCTACCTATAATTTTACTTACTGTATCTTCTATAATCAGGTATCAAATATCATTAGAAGCTAACTTAGAGTTAAAATCTTTGGTTAGTGTTTTAATACGTCATCATTACATTTTCTGTCACTTTGCAGTAAATCATATGAAAAGACGCTTTTCGGAGAGATCTTTAATGCGACGAATGTTAACTTTGCGGCTGCTTAATAAGGCTTTTATTGTGGTTTACCTCCAAAGCTCGAAATTTACGAGTTCACATGACGATACTGTGATGTTTTGGTGACGTCACAGGTCTTGTGCTGTGATTGGGTGACATGAGCAATCCGTGCAACTGCCATATTAATTCACATGTTTGAGAAGCGAACAGTTCGTATTTAATGTGTATTATGAAAATATGCATTTATGTGAAATAGCGCACAAAAGATCTCTCCAAAATACGTCATTTTTAGTACGGTTTATTGTGCTAAAGTACACAAAATGTGACACTTAGCGCAACACACTGTACCGGTACCAAAAGTGATTCGTTTCGCTGAAGGTTATCACGTTTGTGACTGGCTAAACATGACACTAAGTAGGACTTAATATAAAGAAATTACCTCTTATCAATTATGAATGCACTTTTGCTTACCTCAATTCATTTGTTTATAGACGAAGTCAGCTCGTCTCCCCTTCTGCGCAGCAAAATGGTCTATGACCATTTCATTGAAATTTGGCCGATTCAGTAATTCTTTTTCTAGGGAACACATTGCAAGCGCACAAAGACTGTCCTCATGCATAGTGTTGCGCATGAATGTTTTCACTCGCTTTTAAGGTAGAGAAGCAGCGTTCTGCCACTCCGGTCGTCATAGGGAAGGTTACTATTATTTGCAGAAGTTTTACACTTTCAGGAAAGTCTTTAGCCAGATTGTTATCGTAAAGAAAGTTCAACAAGGTCAAAGCACCTGACGCCCTCATAAAATCTTTTCGGCTGTACAACACGTTCAGCTCATGACGTAGATCTGAAGACTGTAAATTGAACAGATTAACAGCTATTTTAAGCTCTTTTCCGGAAAAATAGTTTGATGTTTTGCAAACAACGATGGATCAAACAGCTGTGCAATCGATAAGTGATATTTGAAACTGAATAATTCTCTGATCTGAGTTGTGATGAGGTCGCAAACGTTTCGTGCACACACTATTCTTGATTCTGTGAAACGTCCCCGTTTTGCAGTTGGTTCTACCTGTTCCCAGTGATCGTCAGTTTCAAGTGAGGCCCTAATTTGCTGGACAGAATCTGCAAAGTGCGATACATATTCAACAGTTTTCACTGCATAAATATTCATCTGCTGCAGTTGGTTAAAGAGAATGTCACAATGAGGCATGACTGTATTTAAAAAAATTTAACCAGTAGAGGAAATCTTCCTCTTGCAGGGAACCCTTCAGTCCCGTGGCCTTGTTTATTGTCTTGTAATCACTGGCATCATCATCAATAATTCTTTCTAGGCACTCAACAATTTCCTTTTGGTGTTTGTACACAGTGGTTATGCTCCGTGATTTAAAATTCCATCTGATGGACTGAGGACAGGTAGGAATACGCTTCTTCACTACTTCGTCAAGAATGGCTGTACGGCTATAAGACCGGGAAAAAAAGGTGGAAATTCCTTCCAAGTTGCTAAAGAAGATCCGCACTTGTTTATTGCCCGTCACACAACGTTCAACAATTAAATTTAACTGATGGGCGTAACAGTGAATAAAGTGAGCATTCCTGTACATTTATCTAATTCTAGCTTGAACTCCACTTTTATGGCCACTCATAACAGGAGCATCGTATCACTGAGTTATCAGTTTTTCAGGTGTTTCATGTACATTCATTTTCTCTAGCTCGCAGAGAACAGCTGCAGTTACATCGTCTGCACTGTGACTTTTTGGGCGTTGTTGTTGTTGTTGTGGTCTTCAGTCCTGAGACTGGTTTGCTGCAGCTCTCCATGCTACTCTATCCTGTGCAAGCTTCTTCATCTCCCAGTACCTACTGCAACCTACATCCTTCTGAATCTGCTTAGTGTATTCATCTCTTGGTCTCCCTCTACGATTTTTACCCTCCACGCTGCCCTCCAATACTAAACTGGTGATCCCTTGATGCCTCAGAACATGTCCTACCAACCGATCCCTTCTTCTGGTCAAGTTGTGCCACAAAATTCTCTTCTCCCCAATCCTATTCAATACTTCCTCATTAGTTATGTGATCTACCCATCTAATCTTCAGAATTCTTCTGTAGCACCACATTTCGAAAGCTTCTATTCTCTTCTTGTCCAAACTATTTATCGTCCATGTTTCACTTCCATACATGGCTACACTCCATACAAATACTTTCAGAAATGACTTCCTGACACTTAAATCTATACTCGATGTTAACAAATTTCTCTTCTTCAGAAACACTTGCCTTGCCATTACCAGTCTACATTTTATATCCTCTCTACTTCGACCATCATCAGTTATTTTGCTCCCCAAATAGCAAAACTCCTTTACTACTTTAAGTGTCTCATTTCCTAATCTAATTCCCTCAGCATCACCCGACTTAATTCGACTACATTCCATTATCCCCGTTTTGCTTTTGTTGATGTTCATCTTATATCCTCCTTTCAAGACACTGTCCATTCCGTTCAACTGCTCTTCCAAGTCCTTTGCTGTCTCTGACAGAATTACAATGTCATCGGCGAACCTCAAAGTTTTTATTTCTTCTCCATGGATTTTAATACCTACTCCGAATTTTTCTTTTGTTTCCTTTACTGCTTCCTCAATATACAGATTGAATAACATTGGGGAGAGGCTACAACCCTGTCTCACTCCCTTCCCCACCACTGCTTCCCTTTCATGTCCCTCGACTCTTATAACTGCCATCTGGTTTCTGTACAAATTGTAAATAGCCTTTCGCTCCCTGTGTTTTACCCCTGCCACCTTTAGAATTTGAAAGAGAGTATTCCAGTCAACATTGTCAAAAGCTTTCTCTAAGTCTACAAATGCTAGAAACGTAGGTTTGCCTTTCCTTATTCTTTCTTCTAAGATAAGTCGTAAGGTCAGTATTGCCTCACGCGTTCCAGTATTTCTACGGAATCCAAACTGATCTTTCCCGAGGTCGGCTTCTACTAGTTTTTCCATTCGTCTGTAAAGAATTCGTGTTAGTATTTTGCAGCTGTGGCTTATTAAACTGATAGTTCGGTAATTTTCACATCTGTCAACACCTGCTTTCTTTGGGATTGGAATTATTATATTCTTCTTGAAGTCTGAGGCTATTTCGCCTGTTTCATACATCTTGCTCACCAGATGGTAGAGTTTTGTCAGGACTGGCTCTCCCAAGGCCGTCAGTAGTTCCAATGGAATGTTGTCTACTCCGGGGGCCTTGTTTCGACTCAAGTCTTTCAGTGCTCTGTCAAACTCTTCACGCAGTATCGTATCTCCCATTTCATCTTCATCTACATCCTCTTCCATTTCCATAATATTGTCCTCAAGTACATCGCCCTGGTATAGACCCTCTATATACTCCTTCCACCTTTCTGCTTTTCCTTCTTTACTTAGAACTGGGTTTCCACCTGAGCTCTTGATGTTCATACAAGTGGTTCTCTTATCTCCAAAGGTCTCTTTAATTTTCCTGTAGGCAGTATCTATCTTACCCCTCGTGAGATAAGCCTCTACATCCTTACATTTGTCCTCTAGGCATCCCTGCTTAGCCATTTTGCACTTCTTATCGATCTCATTTTTGAGACGTTTGTATTCCTTTTTTCCTGCTTCATTTACTGCATTTTTATATTTTCTCCTTTCATCAATTAAATTCAATATTTCTTCTGTTACCCAAGGATTTCTGCTAGCCCTCGTCTTTTTACCTACTTGATCCTCTGCTGCCTTCACTACTTCATCCCTCGAAGCTACCCATTCTTCTTCTACTGTATTTCTTTCCCCCATTCCTGTCAATTGTTTCCTTATGCTCTCCCTGAAACTCTGTACAACCTCTGGTTCTGTCAGTTTATCCAGGTCCCATCTCTTTAAATTCCCACCTTTTTGCAGTTTCTTCAGTTTTAATCTACAGGTCATAACCAATAGATTGTGGTCAGAGTCCACATCTGCACCTGGAAATGTCTTACAATTTAAAACCTGGTTCCTAAATCTCTGTCTTACCATTATATAATCTATCTGATACATTTTAGTATCTCCAGGGTTCTTCCATGTATACAACCTTGTTTCATGATTCTTAAACCAAGTGTTAGCTATGATTGAGTTGTGCTCTGCGCAAAATTCTACCAGGCGGCTTCCCGTTTCATTCCTTAGCCGCAATCCATATTCACCTACTACGTCTCCTTCTCTCCCTTTTCCTACTGACGAATTCCAGTCACCCATGACTATTAAATTTTCGTCTCCCTTCACTATCTGAATAATTTCTTTTATTTCATCATACATTTCTTTAATTTCTTCGTCATCTGCAGTGCTAGTCGGCATATAAACTTGTACTACTGTCGTAGGCGTGGGCTTCGTATCTACCTTGGCCACAATAATGCGTTCACTATGCTGTTTGTAGTAGCTTACCCACATTCCTATTTTCCTATTCATTATTAAACCTACTCCTGCATTACCCCTATTTGATTTTGTGTTTATAACCCTGTAGTCACCTGACCAGAAGTCTTGTTCCTCCTGCCACCGAACTTCACTAATTCCCACTATATCTAACTTCAACCTATCCATTTCCATTTTTAAATTTTATAACTTCCCTGCCCGATTAAGTGATCTGATATTCCACGCTCCGATCCGTAGAACGCCAGTTTTCTTTCTCCTGATAACTACATCCTCTTGAGTAGACCCCGCCCTGAGATCCGAATGGGGGACTATTTTACCTCCGGAATATTTTCCCCAAGAGGACGCCATCATCATTTAGTCATACAGTAAAGCTGCATGCCCTCGGGAAAAATTACGGCCGTAGTTTCCCCTTGCTTTCAGCCGTTCGCAGTACCAGCACAGCAAGGCCGTTTTGGTTATTGTTACAAGGCCAGATCAGTCAATCATCCAGACTGTTGCCCTTGCAACTACTGAAAAGGCTGCTGCCCCTCTTCAGGAACCACATGTTTGTCTGGCCTCTCAACAGATACCCCTCCGTTGTGGTTGCACCTACGGTACGGCTATCTGTATCGCTGAGGCACGCAAGCCTCCCCACCAACGGCAAGGTCCATGGTTCATGGGGCGTACAAAGGAAATAAATCATTTATTTGTCCCAGTAACTCATATCGAATTATTAGGACCAATTGTGACAAATTTGCACAGTCAGTAGTTTCATCAACTTCTATTGCGAGAAAGTTTGCCTTTGACAGTTCACTTCTGATGAGATTGAGGCATACCTCATAAATTTATTCCAGGAGTTCATTTTGAATTGTCTTCAATAGGCCTAAGAAAACACGGTTTTCTGATTTCTCAATGTGCTGCTTCAAGACGCAGTCCAGTTCTGCCATAAGACTGACTAATCCTCGAAAAATTCCTGGGTTTTTGGAATCTTCTGTTTCGTCGTGGCCCCTTAAGGCAAGCTCGAATTTGCCGCAAAATTTAATACAGTCGTCAGTTTACCTAGAATATACCGATTTTTTGATACTTTTCATTATATATCTTTATATTACGGCGGTAAGCAATGCCTAATTGGCACATAATGTCTACTTTCCCTAGCACTGAATACTCAATGAAATCATTTAAATGTTTTTCGCTGGAATTATGTTTTTTCACCTTTGCGTGAAAATTCTTTAAGTCAGTGATACCAGTTTCAGTCCAGGCACTATCAGTACTATTTGTAGGAAGACAGGTGAAACAGAAAAATGCATTTTTCACTTCACAACCACACAACCACTCAGCTGCATCATACATTGCTCTATTGAAACTGCGTTTGTATCCTTGCCTAGATTTGCACTCTTTCTGTTCTTGATTGATCCTTAGATCGGGTCTGGGTGCACCAAGTTCTTTCACTTTCATCCTATGGCCTTTGTTCCAAGTTTTTACCTATTAAATTGCACACTGAATTCATATTGCGCTGGTTTCACACTCGCGGTATGTCGCAGATATTGACAAGCAAATAAAACTCACTAAAATCTTGCAAAATACACTCCGAAAAAGATACTTGCTAATATCACACGGTATCAACAAAAGCAGTCAGCATCAGCAAGCAAGGAAAGTAAAGTAACGGGACAAATTTCGCGCGCTTTGTCCTCTAATCACTTCTGAAACTCTCGCTAGATGGTAGTACTGTTATGTTACTGTAGTCCAGTGCACTCTGGCGGGGAATTTGCAAACTTATTCTAAATGTGGATAAAATAGCCAATGGCAGAAACAAAACAACTGTGTAAAACATTATCAAAACAATAATACTAAACGTCGATTAATGCGCATCGAAGCGTAGTAGAGATGTGCAGAGACAGAGATTGGATAGCGAAGTTTCGGCCACTCTACATTCCTTTATTACATAGATAGTGGAACGTGTGGTGATTGGTATGACACCCTTAGGCTGCATGCTCTGAGCCTTCGGGTCGCCCATAAAGAGCAGTACTATGTAGAAGCCACGCCCCCAAACCGCTACTACATGCAGCTTACCGAAGTTCCAAGGCGCAGCCTAAACATTACTAACCGTTCGGAAAACATCTACCTATACAAACAGTTCCAAAAATGTTGACCGTCATTATTTTAATCGGAATGGGAAATATGCGAAATTCGTCCTGATAATTTAAATTATGTAATACGTTCTTGCGAAATTTACTTAAAAATATATTTTGGGGCGGCTCCGCCTCAGAGCCTTTAATTAAGAGCCGCGCCTGTTCGGGAGTTATTGCATATGGTGTTGCGGAGTATTGTCACATACATAACTTGAAGGTGTCAGAGGAACTGAATGTACCACTGCACAAAGAGAGAGTTTTGTAGATGACACGAGAATATTTAGACAGTTACACGTTTTATTCCAAGGAATACCACCACCGCCACATTTGAACACGGGCTCTAAAAACATCGTGGCACACTTGTGAAACCATCCTAGAGACACTTCGCGCACTTTTGTGAGAAATACACCTGTATTGAGCATGGGCTGCCTCAGGAGTGACTAAATCCAGCTCTATATATCCCTAAATACACTTTCAAAAAAGATCGCTGCACAGTAGTTTACTTCAGTTTAGAGGTGTATACCGCCACACTTGAACACTGACTCTCAAAAAGGATCGCAGCACACTTGTGGAACCATCCTAGAGACACTACGCGCGCTTTTGTGGGAAATACACCTGTCTTGAGCATGAGTTGTTTCAGGAGTTACTAAATCCGTCTGAATATGTCTCTAAATACACTTTCAAAAAAGATCGTTGTATAGTAGTTTGCGCCAGTTTTGTGATGTATACCGACACACTGGAACATGGACTCTGAAAAGGTTGCTGCACACTTGTGAAGCCTCCATGGTCATGCGTAGCCAGCAACAATCTTGTTGGCCAGGTCTGTTCTGTAAGAAGATAAAACAGGCTGGCTCGCGGGGAAAACTGTTGATTCCACTTATCTTATCTCTGATATTATGTCAGTCGTCGAAAAGTAGGGATTCCCTTGCCAGTGTTGTTGGCAAAGGGGTAAAAAAGGAAACGATAAGGCGCACATCTGCATCGAAAGACTGCAATTCGATTACCTGTCTGGCAGTTTTTGAAGGTATACTAAATCTACTCCCCCCCCCCCCTTTTCTCCCGCCTCTAATACTCTCGATAAACACAGGACGTTAGATACTAAACTTCCTTTCTTCTTTCTGTTAAAACAGAGAAATTGAAGCCGAAACTCCATAGGGACGAGGAGGACACATAATTATTTACGACTTGTGGTAATACTGAGTCACAGAAATACAAAATTTAAAATTTCGAAACGGAACATTTTGGCCGTTAGTCAACTTAGCGGTAGAAACACGTATAATGGTGTTTCTATTTTTTGGCCTCCGCCGTTTTTCATCTTCAAGTAGATAGAAATCGGGTAGAATGTTGCAAACTTTCCTAATCTTTAACGTAAAAGAAACATAAGGAGCTTCTTTCTTAAGGAGATCCAAAATGAAAAAAGGATATACAAAAACTTTCAATGAAATTAGTGGAGTCATTTTTTTGTATTATCGTATCCACATTTGTGACAAGTATAATGTGTAAACTATGCAACGCTGCACGAAGTCGGATGACACTGTTCGTAGAAATATGTAAAACAATAATTATCGCCACGTACAGCACGTGTAAGGAACATCCAATTTTTGCATGTTCAAGGCTTTCTTCAAAGTGTCTGTTGTAAAACTAACTGGCTTTACATTCATAAACGGTTCTCAGTCGTCACTCAGTTTTGGAATGTACCATACATAACGAAGTATAGCATTAAATATTGCTGCAAATAACTCAGAAAAAAAGTACTAGCAGTGGGATTGGATCCTCTGATCGCGTGCTTATGAAACTAAGTGATCACTTAATTTTTTTAAGATGTTGCGTTAACCACTTTTTTAATTTTTTAAAACTGGACCGGGATATTTTGTTTTTGTTAAAGTTCGGTGTAAAGGGAGATTATAACCCGAGACCATTACAATATGAACGTGTAATTCTATTCTTTTTATTTTATTCCGAGCTCGTAAGAAAGGAACAAACGCAAAGAAAAACCTCTAGAACTTGCCGCATGCGGCGTCGATACTCTACAAGCGCTGCAGCCTACCAGAATTTTGTTTTACTTATGATGGAGCACAGGTAGTGGCAGGCTGCAGGAGGCAAGGCAGGCAGGGGTCGAGTTCTGAAGCCTGGCCAAGATGTCTGCCTCTTCTCACCACCAGGGTGTACTATCATTAAGTTTTTTTATTTGAATTAAAAATCGTCGATACAAAAATTGTCATGTGAACTAAAAGGAGCCATCTTGCCCGCTGTGAACACTTTATCGAAGCAGGCGGCCTGTAAGAGGCAATCGACATTTCAGCAGTCATCACCAGCCTTCAACCTTCGGAGTGTCTGGGGCCACAGCACATAGTCAGAGACTGTTTCTGTTACTGTATGGGGATTGTGAAAACATCACTTCTGCGATTCAACTTCTTCTCACATCCAGCACACCCCAGCTGGGAGGTGGGTTGATGAATCACGACCCCAAACAGTTTAACAAAAAGATTCCAGTATTGCGTTCTGTTTGTTAAGACCATGAACTCGTCCATCATGTATTGACACAAATCGAGGACTTCCTTTTCGTCGTCGCGGTACATGTAATACATCGCCATATCCCTTCACCCATTTGACCGCATCATTCATCCGGGTCATCGGGAAATAGACGGTATGGGGATGAAAGAGGTCCATGGGCACAATCGAAACAAAGGGGTGGCGTAGAAGGAGAGCCAATATTTGGAAGATCAGTTTCCAGCACTCGCGTTTGGGGACACAATTAAGTCTGTGTTCGTCTGTGTCTATCGTCGCACAACTTGACACGTGGGATCGTCGTTACGTGAATGGCATGGAGCTTTTGTCGGGTCGGGAATTTCTCGTTAGTGACTACGTACCACGTCGACCGCACAAGAGAGGACAGGAAGGACGCGTGGATGGCTCTCCAAACCCGTATCCAGTCGACTGTGGGGTATTGTACAATGTCGTTAGGCAAATTCCAGTCTTGGAGGACACAATAATAAATCTTTGCTGTCGAATTCCGTGTCTCTGGTATAAATCCCAAAATATGGCAGTGTTCTACGAAAAACGTTCTAAATAAAATGTCCAGCAAATTACCTATCAGAGTGACAATACGATTGTCTTGGTGACAGCCAGAGTCGCTGCACTGAGCAAAGTTACAGCGCTAGTGCTCTGTGCTTGACATGAGTGAGTCCAACACCTCCTTTCTGGAAGGCTAAAGTGAGAGTAACAAACGGATCTTAAAAACTGTACCAGCATTCACCACGTGCCCAAACACTGTCTGTATCCTGGAAGCCATCATGTCTTCATCGGTAACAGATGGGCGTAATGGTTAAGTCGAGAAGCCATGTACAATTTGATGCACCAAGCTCTTTGCATAAGGTCCAGCGATCTAAATTTGTGGAGGCGATCCTGTGCTTGGAACCGTTGTAAGACCTTACGATAGGTAAAGGCCGCCATACGTTGTTTGTGTTGATGGAACGATATTCCTAAACATCTGAGCATTGGGATCTCTGTCAGGGGTACACCCAGTTCCGCAGGCATGCCTCGTCCCACACCCATGTAGTGTGATTTCCGTAAGTTAATCACACTCCCTGCCACCGCCCCAGACTGTAGGAGCGAGGGAAGTGCCGTGCGTATTTCGTCACCAGTCCGTGCTAAGAACGAAACATCATTGGCATACACGCCACACCGTAAGGTCACAGAGCGGATTTTAAGATTTTCCAAGCGTCGCTGCAGTCCGTGAAGAGGTGGTTCTAGGGCAATGGCCAATAACATGGCAGAAACAGGACAGCCTTGTATGCCGGACCTGTTGACACGGACGGGGTTGGACCGATAGCCATTTACCATAACCCTTATGACTATCCCATGCATCAAATGAAGCGCAACAGACGTCGTTAGGCGTGGCATACCGACGTATTCTATAACTGCACACAGAAATCTATGATCGACGCGATCGAAAGCAGGGTCGAAATCCAGCGCAACAAGAGCGCCGTGCAGAGAGCATGTTTGGATTAGCGCCACTGCGTCTCTATAGGTGCTCAAAGTCGTAAACACATTAGCGTTGCCTCTGAGGCAAGTTTGATCAGCGTGAATGGCCGCTATTACCGTAGATTTGAGTCTCTCACGCAGTATGCGTGTCAACAGCTTGTAGTTCATGTTTGGCATTGTCTATGGGCGAAAATCAAGTGGGCGATGGCCTCCGCCAGGTTTGGGCACCGGAATCAAGAGGCCCTCAATAAATTCAGATAGTACTTGAAATGTGGGGTTCACTAGTTCTCTGTACATCCTGACCCACGTTGGGCCCATAAGATCAAAAAGCCTTTTGTAAAACTTAAGAGGGAGTCGGTCAGGACCTGGAATCTTGTTGGGAGCACCGCGCAATATAGCCTCTTGTAGTTCTTCCACAGTCATCTCCAACAGGAGCGTAGCATCATCTTGAGGATTCCGAGAGATGGAGAGGTCGGATAGGACTGCCCTGACTCCAACATCCGTGTTGTAATCTCGGTCATATAGGTGTATATGACTGTGTGAACGCTCGGTCGACATCCATTTGTGTCTAAGCCTCTATAATGAGCTGCCTCTTGCGGCGTCTCTATCTTGAATGGTATTATGTTGCAGGGAAGGTTGTCCATCACTGATATCATTTGTTGTTCTCTCCCGTAGCCGCACTCCCGCGAATCGTGCCACAGTGATACGTAACAAGTGTGCTTTGACGTGGTGTTCTGCCGATTGTCATTCCGGCGACGGCAGAGGCACAGCCAGCTCGCGTAACGTATTTTAGTAGGAATCAGAGATCGCGGTATACCAGAGCGCTTTGTCTCGTCCATAGCTGGCTAATATTCGGCACAAGGCGGGTTTCACGCACTGTAATCAGCACTGAAATGTGGACTCGGGGGCGGGTTAACGCCGTTGGCATCTGCTAAATGTGGACCCAACATCACGTCAGACATTTCGCTCAACCAGAAGGGCAATAATGAGGCACCACGGAGCCCTACTGTGTCAGATGCGTTGGCGTGGGAGCGTGAGACTACACACATACGCGAGATGGTCCGTGAACTCTTTCGGCCACAACTCATCGTCGACAGCTGCTACCGCAGGCTACATGTGACGTAAACTCTATCCAAACGGCTCGCAGAATGGCTAGTAAACTAGGTGCATTCCTGTCGATCCCGTGTTGTACTACCCACGAGTCCAACAAAGCCAAGTCCATTACAAGTCCTGTCAAGCAGGTGGTTTAGTGCGGCATCTGGTCAGATGGTCTAAGCACGCAACTGAAATCTCCGGCGTAAAAGATGTGACGTTCTCTAAAAAATGGTTCAAATGGCTCTGAGCACTATGGGACTTAACATCTATGGTCATCAGTCCCCTAGAACTACTTAAACCTAACTAACCTAAGGACATCACACAACACCCCGTCATCACGAGGCAGAGAAAATCCCTGACCCCGCCGGGAATCGAACCCGGGCGCGGGAAGCGAGAACGCTACCGCACGACCACGAGCTGCGGACTGTGACTTTCTCTCCTGTCGGTTCTGTAAGAAGTGTACAGGCTCACCAGAGGAACTGTACTAACCGTGAGTGAGACCCCACGGGCCGCGGTAAATAGGATAGATCAGTTGCCATAATCCGTTCCCTCAGCAGAATAGTCTAGTTCCTCCGCCCACATTTGACGACAGGGTGCAGGCGTCATATCTGTAGGTAACAATAAAGACTCGTGGTCGGACTTTTTTTTTAAGGAAAACAAGATCCAGATCCGCAACTCGTAAGGTATGCTGCAGGAAACGCGTTTTGAGAGCAGAAGTAATGCCGTTGACGGTGATCGTGGCGAGGCGGTATGCCTGTTTCAACAAGTTACGGGTGCTTTCCTTGGTATTGCAGGCGGACGGTATCCGCTGGGACTTCAAATGGTAGCTCAAACAAACGTACGTTTTGTATTCCAGCCCAGCATGTTGAAGTGTCACCATACCCACGTTTCCGTCAGAGTCGCAGAATTGGTAGCCATCCATCGAGCGGCGGAGAAGTTTGTCAGAGTCCTCATCGTCGGTGAACTTTAGATATGTATATAATGCTAGAGACGATAGATACGTGGATACCCAGCAGCTCCTTCGGATCAATGTGTATTACATCACGTAAAAATCTTCCTACTTCATGGGCCTTGGGTCTGGAATACGTTGCGTCAAACTGCAGCTTCATCGTGGCTTTCCGACACGAAAGAGCCGTCGGATGTCAGGAACGTGTCTCTGACACACGACACAAGTGTCGTGACGTGGTAAACAACAACGGGCCCGGAAACGCGACGCGGAGCAGCCGGGACGTACCCACGCTCCACAGCCACAGGTTGACTGGTATTCGGCTGCGCACAGCGAATTCAACAATCACGCCTAAAATTTTCAAACTCGATTTTCTCGAAAACGGTTTAGAGTTGCGTCTTCCTATTTACATATTTGAAGCGGCACATCCTGTCACCACGAAACAAATCTGTAAGGGAAGTTCGTACAGTCCCTTATCAGTGCCTTGCGCCGGTCGCTGGCTCGCGCCGGAAATAAACATTCTGCATGTCGCCGGCGTGGCGTGGCTGTCGCCGTGCCATTGCGGCCCAACTGCCAGTGAACAGCACAACGCAAAACAATGGGTTTGAATTTTCTCATTTTGAGAGTAGTGAAGGAGCTATCTGTATTTACATGGTAAAAAACATCCAAAAGCTTAGATCGCAAAAAAAATATTTCTTTATTTAAGACAACCGGTTTCGGAAGACTTTGCTGTCATCTTCACGTTTTAATAATCTTTTTGTTGTGAAACGTGCATATTTTAGTTGAACCTCACGTCAAGTTATCAAGTGGACAATGTACTCATTTTTATCCACTTGACAACTTGGCGTGAGATTCAACGTAAATGAACACTCTTCTCAACGAAAAGATCTTTAAGACCTGAAGATGAGAGTAAAGTCTGTCGAAACCTGCGTCTTAAATAAAGAAATATTTTATGCAGTCTAGGCTTTTGAATGTTTTTTAGCAACAATGTGATCGATATCCCGGAGCGTCACGGCCCAGACATGTATGTCTCGGTCCTGTGTGCAGTGTGAACGTGCCCTTGACAGAGCTTCTTTCGTGGTTTGCATAGCAACGCGGAATCCTTTCTGATGCGCAAAGGCCGCAGAGCAGCAGCACGTGCAGGCTCGATGCTTCTCCATAGGCCACGGGCGGCGTTGTGACGTAGCTAACTGCCATGTAATGGGGCACGAACCTGTTTGGTCGCACTGGGTGACGTAGTTCCGGGTGGATAGTGAGTAATGGGACAGGAGTGACACTCACTTGCGGCAGCAGTGCTCTGCTGATAATCGTTCGATCGTAGCGTTAGAGGCAATGCATGCTTTTGAGGACATGCAACGCAGATTTTAAAACCACAAGAATTAAACCTCAAGAACCTAAAGTTCCCATTTTAAAAGCTCTCCTCTCTATCAAAACAGGGTTTACAACGAAGAAGCGAGAATTTCAGGACATGGGAGCAGGCAGCTGTTAGTGTCAACATTATTATTCCGAGAAATTTAGAGCCGAGGGGAGTAAGTGAATTGCGAGGGCACGTCTGCGGCTCTGAAGAGTAGTGTAACCAGCGGGAAAGCAGGTTAGCGTGTTTCCGGAGCCGCAGCGCAGCGCGGAGCTGGGGCGCAAATCCTTGGCCGACGCACTTGAGGTGCCCGCCGCCTGCCGGCTCTTTCATCTCGTAATGAGGCGGCCGGCGAGGGGGCACGGCGTTAACGCGACCGCCGACTATATTGTGGTTCGCAAAAATCTGAAACTCCCTGATGAAACTTCTAACGGGGTGGAATTACGCAGTTTCTGGATTTCTGAGCTCAGACGTAAAATTAGGTCACTCTCTTAAGCAAACCCGCACGGACTTCGAAAACATCAGTCAAAAGAAATAGCCACTCGATCCTTCTCACATGACATCCTGAAAGTCATGAATCTAGGCAATATTTCGTGACTTCCAAAAAGTGTTTGACTGATACGAAAACAACGCTTTTTACCTAACTACAATCATACGAGTTGTGCCTTTGTTGTTGTGGTCTTCACTTCGAAACGTGGTTTTATTCAGCTCTCGACACTACTCTATCCTGTGCAGGCCTCCTCATTTCTGAATAACTACTGCAACATACACTCATTTGAATCTTCTTACTGCATAAATGGCCAGGTCTCCTACAGGTCCTCTACTTCGCACTTTTCTCCATGACCAAACTGACGATTCCTTGATGCCTCAGGATGTGTCCTGTAAGTCGACTGTCCTGTCAATCGATTCCTTCTTTTAATCAAGTCGTGCCATAAATTAAATTTTTCTTCCATTAGATTCAGTACGTCATACCTAGTTATTCGGACCACCCATGTAATCTTCCCTATTCCTTTCTAGCACCATATTTCAGAAGCTTATATCCTCCTCTTTGTCTGATCGGAAATCGCCCATGTTCAGATCTGTTCAAGGCTACACTCCAAATACCTTCACAGAAGACTTCCTAATACTTAAATTTATATTAGATGTCCTATTTTGCAGGAATGTTATTCTTGCTATTGTCACTCTGTCTTTTATGTCATCTCTATTTCGGCCATCATCAGTTACTTTGCTGCCTAAAACAAATTTCAGAGTTTTTATTTCTCGTCGCTGGACATTATTTCCTGCTCCACATCCCCCCTTGGTTAGGCTACAGCCGTGTTTCACTCCCTTCTCAACCACTGCTCTCTTTTAATGCCCTTTGACTCGTAACTACAGTCTAGGTTCTGTACAAGTTGTAAATAAGATTCCGCTCTCTGCTTTTTATCCCAGCTACTCACTGGATTTCAAAGTGTATTCTAGTTGCAATGCTAAAACACAGTACAGTATTTCTTCTGCAAGGATGTGCTATTGTTTTCACATTAACTTGAAGCAACCAATTGAAAACGACTTAATAAATATTGTAAAGTAGACACGCTGGCATTTTCAGGGAGATTGCATTATATAATATCATAAAGGCTAAATATCTACGGTGTGAGCATTCGGATACAAAGGACAAGAATTTTGTCCGCAACATCTCTTGCATGTCAAGTGACGTGATTCCGAGAGGGCACATTTTAACCTGTATAGTACCCTCGAGTCTTGAGTGTTATTACTTCGTTGCTACAGATACATCACCTTCAAAAGCACCGCAAAACTTTGTATACCACTTTTACAGGCATCTTAACAATTTTATACTAGGAACTGAAGTTGGCTTAAAGATATGAAGAGCGATGGTATTGTGCTTTTTCGCCACAGTATCATAGCTCAGATTCCACATTATTTACGTTTTTTTCGGTAACGGGATAAGAAGTGACAGCCAACAATATTTTTTTTAAGTTCTCTGTTACACTTATTCATACTGTCGAATGTCTGTTCTAATTAATTACGTTACAATGACACTGTAGACGGCACCCGTGTGTCACGGGTGTCCGGGGTGCCCGAGCGGTTCTAGGCGCTACAGTCTGGATCCGCGCGACCGCTACGGTCTCAGGTTCGAATCCTGCCTTGGGCAAGGATGTGTGTGATGTCCTTAGGTTAGTTAGGTTTAAGTAGTTCTAAGTTCTAGGGGACTGATGACCTCAGAAGTTAAGTCCCATAGTGCTCAGAGCCCATTTGTCACAAAAAACCAACACTTTTGGAACTATGAAAATGTAACAGTAAATACGGTAAGCGATTTGCTACAGCTGCTTGTCAATTCTTATTTACATTTCTTTATTTATCATCCATATTTTTACAGACACGTAAAAGATCCATAAATATTTTTCGCCATCTCATCAGAAAAGTAAAACGACTAACTACGCAAATAAATAAATAAAAACTACAAAATCAATGCTCGAATATCCGAGTAATAAAGGAAGAGACAGCCAACAACGATTTTGTTTTTCGTTTTCAACTTCACTGATTAATATTGTCCAATCTGTTCTAATTAATTAGGTTACAATGGCACTCTTTAGGAAACCGCCTCACGCAGAAATACTTAGATACACACGATACACACAAGGGTTTGAGAATCTGCATAAACTGGAGGAAATTAATCAGACTGTCACGTATAAATTTTATTTGCATTATGTAAATAACAACAGTATGTATACACCGAGTGGCAGTTTGCTCAAACACACCCGCAAATTTATCTGGCACTTATCTAACGAACACATGGCCATAAAATCACAGAAATTGTCTGTATAATACAGGACTTTTGGTAGTATTCGTATCCGTCAGCACCTGCTAACTTTGGAATTAGAATTATTATATTATTCTTGAAGTCGGAGGGTATTTCGCCTGTCTCATACACCTTGCACACAAGGTGAAATAATTTTGTCATGGCCGACTCTCCCCAGGATCTCAGTAATTCTGTGACGAAAAAAGTCATCCACACCAAGTGCCTTGTATACACTTACGTATTTCAGGATTTTTTTCAAATTCTTCGAAGTATAATAATAATAATAATAATTATCTCCTATCTCATTTTCATGTACCTACTCCTCTCTTTGTGTAACTTAGCTTTCATTTCCCTTGTATGGTC
The DNA here is from genome assembly GCF_023864275.1 of Schistocerca cancellata. Lineage (NCBI taxonomy): Eukaryota > Metazoa > Arthropoda > Insecta > Orthoptera > Acrididae > Schistocerca > Schistocerca cancellata. The sequence goes on along the minus strand of NC_064626.1, from coordinate 631,434,925 downwards.
CTTCTATATATTCCTTTTATCTTTCAGCTTTGCCATCTTTACTTAGTATTGGCTTGCCACCTGAGTTTTTGACATTCATACAGCTGCTTCTGTTTCCTCCAGAGGTATCTCTAATTTTCCTATATGTGGCATCTATGCTTTCCCTTATCATGCATGCTTATACACACTTACATTTCTCCTCAAGCCATTCGTGCCTAGCTATTTTGTATTTTCTGTCAGTATCAGTTTTATACGGCTTTATTCCCTTTGATATGCTTCATTTGATGCATTTTCATATTTCCACCTTTGTGAATTAAATTCCTGCATTATCCTTGGACTTCTACTAGACATTTTCTTATTACCTACTTGATCCTCTGCTGCTTTCACTTTTTCATCTTTTCACTTTCAGAAATAGCCATTTTTTTTATTGTCTTCTTTTCCCCCTTTTTTTAAAGCTGACTAATGCTCAATCTACAACTCTCAACAACCTTGGACTTTCATGTTATCCATGTCCTACGGACTAAATTTTTTGTAAGTTCTTCAGTTTTGCCGTTAGTTCGCACCCAAAAAGTTACGGTTAGAATCCATATCTGCCCATGGAAAGGTTTTACAGTCTGGCTACTATATCTTTGTCTTACTATTATATAATCAATACGAAGCCTTCCAGTGTCCCCAGTTTTCCTTTATGATTCTTGAACCAAGTGTTAGCGATAATTAAATTATGCTCTGCTGCACACAGTTCTACCTGGTGGTTTCCTATGTCATTTTTCCCAAACCTAAGTTCTTTTACTACTTTTCCTTTTCCTACTACCAAATTCAAGTCACCATCACTATTAAAATTTCGACACCGTTAACTATTTGAAAAATTGCCTTTATCTCATCATAAATTCTTTTAATGTCTTGTTCGTTTGCGGAGCTAGTTGGCTTAAAAATTTGTGCTATTGTGTGGATACTGACGTCATGCATGTCTTTGCTACGATAATGCGTTCAGGTTAGTATGCTGTTCATAGCAGATTACCACAGAAGTATTCCCATTTTCTTATTGATTATTTGGCGTACCCCCACATGGCCTCCATTTAATTTTGTACTGATAACCTTGACCTGACGAGAAGTCTTCTTGGCACCGCACGTCAGTAATTCTCATTGTATGCAACTTCCTTTTTAAGTTCTCTGCATTAGGTCTACATGGATACTCAGCAAGCCACCGTACGCTGCGCGGCGGAGGGTACTCTGTACTACTACTGGTCATTTCCTTTCCTGTTCCACTCACAATTAGACCATGTCTCTGCATTAACCCCAATTTCTCGTATCCTATCTTTTGTGATCCTTACGCGCAATCTGTATTGGCGGCAGTAGAATCCTTTGGCTGTCAGCTTCAAATGCCGATTCTCTAAATTTTCTGAATAGTGTTTTTCGAAAAGAACATTGCCTTTCCGGTCTGAGTTTCCGAAGTATCTCTGTAACACTTGCATGTTGTTCAAACCTGCCCGTAACAAATCTAGCAGCCCGAACCTGAATTGCTTCGATGTATTCCTTCAATAAAACTTGGTGCGGGTCCCAAACACTTGAGCAATACTCAAGAATAGGTCGCACCAGTGTCCTATATGCGGTCTCCTTTATATGTGAACCACTCTTTCCTAAAAATCTCCCAATAAACCCAAGTCGACCATTCGCCTTCGCTACCAGAATTCTCAGGAGCTCGTTCCATTTCATACCGCTTTGCAACGTTACGCCCAGACATTTAAACGACATGAAACTTCCTGGCAGATTAAAACTGTGTACCGGACCGAGACTGGAGCTCGGGACCTTTGCCTTTCGCAGGCAAGTGCTCTACCATCTGAGCTACCCAAACACGACTCACGCCCCGTCCTCACAGACTTACTTCCACCAGTAACTCGTCTCCTACCATTTAAACGACATGACTGTGTCAAGCAGGACACTAGTCACACTGTATCCGAACATTATAGGTTTGCTCTTCCTCGTCATCCACATTAACTTATCTGTTTCCACATTTAGAGCCAAATGCCACTCATCACACCAACTGGAAATTTTGTCTAAGTCGTCCTGTATCTTCCTACAGTCACTCAGCTTCGACACCGTACCGTGCACCACAACATCGATAGCAAACAACAGCAGATTGCTGCCCAGCCTGCCTACCATATCATTTATGTACCAGGTAGTTATAATTAAACTTTCCCTATTTAATACGTTTTAACACTGAAACTAATTACTGTACCAGTACAAAATTTGGTAACATTAACGTCAAAGACATGGGGAAGATAAACGGTGCAGAACCAATTCAACTGAAACACTTTTATTGTGCTGCTAAGGTACATCATACCATTACATACCGGAAGCTACAAAAGCGAATCAATACGGCGCCCATCAACGTCGAGGAGGGTCTGAAAGCACAGGAGTGCATTCTGCACAGCGAACGAAGCATGTCCGTAGGTATGCTGGCTACTTCTCTTGATATGCAACGCTTCAGATCAGCACATGTGTGAACGTTCCCCTAGTAAACCCTGTCCTTCAGGTAGCCCCGCAACCAGAAATCACAGGGAGCGAGATCAGACGATCGTGCCGGCCAAGCATTTGGAAACGATCGGCTGATAATTCGATCGTTTCCATATGTGTTTCGGAGAAGCAAGTGAACTTCACAAGCGATATGCGGTGGGGCCCCATCTTGAGTGAAAACTGTTGAGTTCAATGCGTCTCTACAGGGCGGGTATGACATGCTGGCGAAGCATATCGCAGTAACGCTGGCCAGTCACACTGCACGTCTTTGGTCCTTGAGCGCCAACCTGTTAAAAAACAATGGGCCAATGATGAACGTAGCCATGAAGCCACACCATGCATTGACACGTTCACCATCCAGAGGAGCTTCAAGCACAGTGACTGGAGGTGAAGATCCTCACACTCGCTAATTATGTATGTTCACATCACCCGTCGGGAAAAATGAGCTTCGTCTGTCCATAGGATGGTCCAGGGACAGCCCTCATCAACTTCAATCCTTGCGAGAAAGTGGAGAGCGAAGTCAACACGTTGTAGTGCGTCCAGTGGTGCAAGCTGCTGTACGATATGGATTTGTACGGGTATCATCTGAGAATGGTTCGAAGCACCTTTCGTACAGTGAACCACGGGATGTTCAACCGTCGTTACACAGTATGCGCACTGCCTGACGAACGGGAGTTGCGCACAGCGTTGTCTGCCATAGCAACAGCGATTTCATCAACCACCAGTGCTGCAACAGGTCGTCGGCCTCTTCCCAGAGTGACGCCCAGTTCTCCAGTTGATTCGAACTTCTTCATCATGCTCCGCACAGCATGTGGAGAAAGAGAACCCTTCCCTAGTCTTTTCACCCGGCGATATTGTCGAAGTGCAGCTGCAGCATTACTGTTGCTTCGGTAATAGAGCTTCACCAGTAATGCCCTGCTCCTTTTGTCCAAGCTCATGTTGACACGTCAACAACTGCACTGCGACTGATCAGTTGTGTGAGTCTATGAATCGCGATGATTGATCACGGCACTTGGTGGCTTAGTTGGAACTGGACGGTGGCGCTGTGACGCGTGGAAATCATGCATCCCATACTCTGGACATTAATGCTACCAAGTTTGGTACTCCTACGGTAATTAGTTACCGTGTTATAACGAGTTAAATACGGAAGTGTATAGATAGTAACAGCGGTCATATCATACTTCCCTGGGCACTTCTGACGATACCATTGCCTCTGATGAACCCTCACCGTCAAGGACAACATAATGGATTCTATTACTAAAGAAGTCTTGGAGCCACTCACATATCTGTGAGCTTACTCCATATGCTCGTACCTTCGTTAACAGCCTGCAATGGGACACCTACTTACAAGATTAAGGGATCCAACAATCTACGCTCCGACCCGTAAAATGCCTGTATGTTTTTCCTGATGACCAAATCCTTAGTGGTTCCCACCCAGATATCCGAATGGTGGACTATTTTACATCCAGGATATTTTACTCGAGAGGGTGCCATCATCTGTGAGGCATACAATAGCGCAACATGCCCTTGGGAAAAAATAATACCTATAGTTTCCTCTTGCTTTCAGCTTTTCGCAGTACCGCATTTTGGCTAATGTTACAAGGTCATATCAGTACGATAGAGCTATCTGTCTCATTGACTCATAGCAAGGTCTGTGGTTCCTTGGGGGAGGGGAGTTACATTGATTATCGCTAAAGGTATCCAAAATAACGTCATAAAAAACTTCTGATCGTTTAAGGACAAAGATGATATGGACCATGGCTACTGGCTGAATGGCAGACGGAATGTTACATTATTCGTTTTTACTTTTTGAGTTGTAATCAGTGAGAAAATGCTGCAAAATTCATAGTCACTAGAACGGTTTATTGATTCCCATCATTTTACTCGAATAACAGATCTAAAGTTCGTTTTTCTTTCTTTGGCATACACATACATAGCGTATCGTATACGGAGACCACGACTTATACTGATCATCAAGTAAATTTACTAATTAATAAGCGCGTACTTGGATGTTTCTTAATGAGGTACTCGCCACTTATGTTACCAAAAATAGCAAGTCCTTTTTTCACAAACACGAGTAGTCAGTCATTCTTGCATACTAAGAAGGGTGTATTAATGTGTTGTTGTTCTAATTTATCACGAGTGAGGAACATTTTTATTTGTCTGAGAGTGTGTGCTTTGTGTGCACAACATCTGATTTACTTTGTTAAGAGATAAATTTAGTGGAAAATTTAAGAAACCAAGATCTTTTATCTTACAAACCTCAAACGGATCCTTGTTAAATTCATGAACCAAATTGCCTTGTAGGTTACTTAAAATTTAAATGTTGATTCATTAATTCTGCCAGGCGACCTTTTTTATTTTACATTAATATATTAACCTCCTCAGCACCTCCATCCACAGTATCAGAAAAACCTTTTACAAGGCGACCCAGCCTGGAATGGAGAGGATACTAATTGTAAAAGAAACGGTTTAACATATATCAATAAAATAACTGAAAATGCGTTTCTTCGAGTATTGTTACTTATTGTTGTCATATTGTGATCTAACACAAGAAGAAGCCATTTGCATTAAAAAGGTTGTTGTCGTTGGCTTCTATTAGTTGAGTATATTGTAGCTATTGAGTGGCCTCCAGTAAATACTTCAGCACCACACATCGTTCCGTTACCAAAGGATAGGATTGTGTAGTTTCAAGCTAAGGGTAACAGGTTTGTGAAAGCTGGCAACAGAAACGGAACTACGAAATGGAAATCCGATAGCGAAATCGAAGGTGACAGTGGTGTACTTACATTGGCCTATACGTGAGGTACACTTTTCTGTTTACTTGTTACAGGTTGACTGTTACTTGCTTCGAAATTTTTCCCCTGCCTGTTTGATAAAACTTAAGGAGATGATAAAATTTTTGCCGTAATGCTGTGTCGGAAATAAAAAACGAAGAAGATTTTTCTTCCTACATTTTCAAATTTTTTTTAATGCAGTGAGCGTTTGCTAAATTAGTAACCATCGCAAACTCTGACAGCAAGTAAACATGGCTGTCACCTGCGGCTTCCCATTAGCGGTTTCTTTTTAGAGGTCGCCCTTTGAAGCTCTCTCAGCGCTTCGGCTTGCAATATTTCCTTAAAAGCTCTTTGGGGAATCTTAGGGGAAACGCCAACCTCATCGTTACGCCTTACAGCGTTTAAGCCATAGAGCGTGATAGCCACCTTCGTAATGGACTTGCATTTTTCTATCAAATTCATTTGCCGTCTGCGACCACTTAAAACACTTTGCCGCTCACCGTAATTTCTTATTACTATCTGGCAGCCTATATCAGCCGTGGAGAAGTTACTGTACTAACATATGACAACAATATATACACTAAGGTTGGAACTTAAATAGTGGCAACTATTTATTCACAACAGATACAAAAGAGTTACATGTTTTCACCTGTTACTGTCCTTCAGAGTAGTCACCAGCGTTGTGTAGAACCCGTTGTCAGCAATGTGGAAGGCGTTGTGTACCGTTAGCAGAGCCTGTTCCATCATACAATGTAAGCTTTCACGGCCGGTATTGTCTTCACTTAAAACTTCCGGGGTGATAGGCCGTGGTCGAAGTATAAAAACTTTAAAAAAGTTTTATACTTTGACCAAGGCCTATCAGCCCGGAAGTTTTAAGTGAAGAGAGCCTGTTCCGTTGGTGGTGCGAATGGAGCGGTCTACTGCCTGTCGAGTCTCTGAAGCGAATGCCACGAAGTGGTTCCTTCATCTTCAGAATCAAATCAAAGTCCAAAGGACTTAAGTCCGGGGAGTATGCTGGATGCTATAGTACTTCCCACTCCCATCGACCGAACAGAGCAGCCACAACTTGCACTGTATGCGCCCGCGCATTGTCGTGCAAAATGATGAGTGGGTTGCGCAGAAAGTGTAGCCGCTTATTTCGCAAAGCTGGTCGCAGGTGATGCTCCAAAAACGAACAGCAATACTGTGCATTGACGACCTGCCTTGGAGGAAGGTAATGCGTTAGGATAACACCATCACAGTCGTATCCGAGAATCTCCATAACTTTAGACCGCTCCATTCGCACCATCAACAGAACAGGCTCTGCTAGCGGTATACTACGCCTTTCACATCGCTGGCAATGGGTTGTACAAAACACTGGTCCATGTAATACGTGAAAATCGCTATGGAATACATCTGTCATCCAAGTAACTAATTCAAAATAGTAGGGGATATTTCAAAAATCTTTCTGAAATCGTCTAGGCACAGGCTAAATCAGAAAGGTAAACGCAATACCTTTATAAAACAACAGTTATGTAGACCACCAACACTTCTTTCGACCAAGCTTCAATATGGACTGTTCCATACGTGACCCATCTGTGGCAGTCATTCATCTAGTAAATAAAATTTTCCGCTACCAGACTTTCGTTTATTAAAGACAAGTGGTTTTGGCAAATCAGCCGTCTGTCGTCAAGCTATACATAATTACATTAGTGAACAGTCGAGCTATAAAGTAAATGAAAATAGTAAAAATTAAAAGTGAAACATTTTTCGTCATTATAACTCTCTTGACTTTGGTCATTACAGCCACAATATAACATTAGCAGTCTCCAGTTATATGGGCTGTGGCGCCTATTCAAAACGTTTACTATGCCAATCAGACTTAAATAGTAATTAATTAAAATGAAAAGAAGAAGGTAGATTAGAGTTTAACGTCCCGTCGACAGCGAGGTGATTGGAGACGGAGCACAAGCGCGGATCATGAAAGGATGGAGATGCTCTTTTCAATAGAACTATGCCGGGATTTGCCTAGAACGATTTAGGGAAACCAATGAAAAGCTTGATCAGGCAGGCCGGATGCATATTGGAACCGTCGCCCTCCCGAATACGAGTGCAGTGTGTAACGCGGTCGGTATATAATTACAAAGCATTAGCAGCTCGTGTCAAAAGGACCATGCTAACTTTATGTAATAACCGTGAACATAACAATGGAAACCCCCAACCGTGCAATGACGACTACAAATACAAGCATGAAACGCCAATCTGAGAAAATTACTCAGCCTCTTCCAGTACAGCAATAAGGCCATCTGGACGAGAGACAGGCTATGAATCGAACAATGATTGAAAATTTATTATAGCTTTAATCACTTCACACTGTAATTTACATTACCTTCCCAAATAACCACCCAAGCTATGTTTGTGATGAGAGAAGTTATCGTTTGTGTAACACTGAGGTTCACTAATCAATCCCGTTTGCTCTTGACCTCATTCTTCATGATATGGGGACTGTGCACAGCCAGAAAACTGGCGGCATTGCTGATGGAGTTAAGGAGATGTAATGAGATGAAATAAAAAAACTCAACCCAACCAATTCCGAACATTCTTGACAAAGATTTTTCGAAGTACGGAAGGATGTGACACATGAGGTCAAATTCACATTTATCTGAATGAAAATCCAAACACAATAAAATCATCGAGACGGAAAGCATTAAAGACGCATAACGACGTATTTTTTTTTTTTATTTGAAAGCTGCAACAAAAATTTCCTTCTAACGTTGGTCTGCTGAACGCTGTAATTTAGCAGTCTTTGTTGTGGATCTGCAGGTTGTAGCTCTGTTAAGAGTTCAGTCGTTAATAGCTTTAGTAAGACAAGGAAGTTTCCGTCTCCACCATGAAGATAATAAACACTAATTTAACGGGCAATGTCTCTGCGCACTTCACTACGCTATGCGGAAAGTCTGGATTGATCCGACCTTGACACAGCGACCAAGACGTTGAGTAGAACATTAGTGAGGCAACTCAGCGCTGTAATCTAGGTACATTCCTTCAAATGTCCCTCAGCAAGTACAGAAATTTCTTGTCATTGAGCTGCTAGCAAAAGGTATGTGGGAGATGTGTCTGTACCCCAAGCCGGGCAATAGCAAATGACAACGTCGAGCATAAACAAACCTCCATATTGTTATCAGTACAGAGAATTAGTACAGACAAAATGATAATGTTAGTGAAGTCCTATCAGATTAGTAACTAACAACAAAAGATGCAATTTCACCGAAAAGAGGCAGAACTTAAGTTCTGAATAGGTCAGTTATAATCTATCTGCAGTGGATTTGTACATCTACGTCATAAGCGAATGCGCCCCTCGAATTTACGTACATTTTAATTGGTACCTAAACAGCTATGTTTGCCCCCAAATATTGATGATAAGCAAAATTTGTCAGTCCCACTCCTTTACAAGGAAAGATTTATTAAATGTGTATTACCATTTAGAGTACATCTGAACGACCTACTGCTTTTACTGTCCCTCAATGAAATACTCTAACAAAGATGGATTCTTGTAAATCTGGATCAGGAATTTCATGCACCTACTAGATGAAACTATATGGGCCACGCGAGGCTCAAATATATATTTCATTTCTATCCCCAATACATGTAACACTTAATACACTTCAACAGAGGATACTGATATCTTACATTTAATGTTTATGGTACGAATTTTTCTGCTGGAACAAAATTTCACTCTTATGTTATTCAACTCAGTTGAATTGCCAGAAATCTCAGTTCCAGTTTTATAGGTTTCTTACCAGGTAGAATCAGTCGCCGCAATACACAAACTTTTAATATAACGTTTCTCGATTTCATAAATAGGGTGTTCTCCAATATAACAACAAAATTTCGGATTACTTAGAGCCAAATTCAGGCTTTGAACGTCTTCAGAATTATTAGTAATCCCTATGACAATTTTACTTCAACTCCTTGCTCTCCATTCCTACACCGGAAACTATTCATATAAATCGAGCACAGTGGATACACTTTGAGAAAAAAAAGACGCACCATGAATGAGTTATGCAAATTGGCCACAAATTGGTATTCACATAGGTCTCGACGGACAGCGCAAAATTTTAAACTCTGGTGGCCGATGTGTGACGCTACAGATCGATAGTATAGTAAGTATTGTGTCTGCTACTGTGGGAGCCAGCACCGACACAAACGAGTAAAGATAGAAGCTGCGAAGGCCGGTGGCAGCAATTCAAAAAGTATAACCTGATAAATATAACACGTTATTTCTAAAAAGAAGACACCTACAACTTGACTTGATTCCTGTGCTTCCTGTGCCTCCTATATACAAGTACTACTCGCAAATGCAGCCTAAGTAACGTCTTCCTATTACTCAGTACTGATGTTCTCGAAGTCTGCGACCGATGGGCGGCTGGTTAAGTCAGCTTTGACAGGGATGGCTGATCCGGAGGTGTGACGTTGCCCGCTCTTTCCGTTGGCGCATAGGTCAGTGCCTTCTTGATACCGTTTCCGGGCGCTGCGCTGGTCGGTGTGTAGTCGATGCTTTAGGATTGCACAGTAAATAGGTGACTTGTCGATAGCAGGGTATAAAGTCTTCGCGAATTTCATTCCATGTACTCAGTTGGATAGTAATGATACCTCGCAGACAGGCGCTTGAGCAATACAAGCAAATGTCAGTAGTTGAGAAAGAACGTGTACTTGGGCTCAAAAGGCCGATTAAAGTAGTCGGCGACCTGCTCGACATTTCAGTGGGAGCGATGCCACTATCTTGTGATGTTGGCAGGAATGGGTGAACGATGGCCGAACACAGCGTCAAGAAGGAGGCGGTCGACTTAGATAGACTACAAAATGTGAAGACCGAGCAATTGTCAGAGAAGCTGTCAGAGCCCAAGATTCGTCATTATTATAGACGAAAGGGGGTTGAGCTCACAGCTCCTCTTGCGCAGGCTACCATTGACCTCTGTACTCGTACAAGCCAGTTTGCAATGGTCTCGGGCACATTCGGCCTGACTTCAGTGATGACTCCCACTACGGACTGAGCTCAAATGATCAGCGAAGACGTGACTGTAGACGCCTGGGCAGCGGTGGGATAACAACCTGCTTGCCAAGTGACCCGACAGCCAGGAGTGATGGTCTGGGGTGCAATTTAATTTCATAACAGGACCTTTTGGGTTTTCATCTGCGGCTTCCTTGTAGCACAGTGGTACGTCCACGATACTGTAGGTCCCATTTTGTTGACTTCCACGGGTAGCTAGGTTATCGGATTTCTCTTCAACTGGAAAATTTTGGGGCATTATGGACAGGGCCCTTCAACCAGATCGGAATTTTGATGGTGAAAAGCGCCAATTGAACATAATTTTTCACGATATCCCTCAGGAGGATATCCAACAACTTTATCAAACACTACTAAACCGAGTAACTGCCTGCATATGGGCCAGAGGTGGACCAATGAGTTATTGATTTGCTCAATTTGGAGAGCTCTTTCTCTTGAATAAATCACCCAATTTTTCTGAAATAGTAATCATATGATTGTCTATACATATACATCGCATCTACCGATTTCCTCCCCCATTCTGATAGTACCTTAGTGTTGCGTCATTTTTTTTTTTTCGTAGAGTGTATATCGATTATTCGATAACTAGTCTCGTCTCAGGTAGACCCAAAACATAGTACACATCAGCACAAATATAATAGTTGGAAGTCAATTTGTAACTGTTCAAATGGTTCAAATGGCTATGAGCACTATGGGGCTTAACTTCTAAGGTCATCAGTCCCCTAGAACTTAGAACTACTTAAACCTAACTAACCTAAGGACATCACACTCATCCATGCCCGAGGTAGGATTCGAACCTGCGACCGTAGCGGTCGCGCGGTTCCAGACTAGAACCGCTCGGCCACCTCGGCCGGCTTTGTAACTGTGCCAGGTGGTAGGAAGAACCTTTACCAATACTACGTTGGCTAGTCATCAGGTACAGGAAGTTTTGCGGTTGCAGTATTTGTGTGCGTACATACTTGTACGTAAATAACGTTCAGCCACGCTTCACATGAAGTTAGAAACGCAAACTGAGCATTAGAATCTGATACAGAAGTCTGCACACTTCTATTTCAATTAGTTCCTTACAAATTGACAGTTACGACCAGTGGCGCGAAATGTGTCTCTTTAAGGTTAGTAATCCTCATCAAATTAAAAGCCGACAGAAGTAACCAAATTACAAAAGTTTTACTAGTGTGTGATATTAATTATCTCAAAAGTCAATAAACACTTTTTTTTAACGAAGAACGACGTACATAGAATTCACATTGATCACTTCAGATCAAAGAGAGTTGGTATTGAAACAGACAGGCCAGTGGTGACAAAAGGATAAAAAATTACGACAGGTATTTAGGACATGTGTTGATAACTGGGTGTGGCAGCAGAAAGGACATGAGAACAAAATGCCCAGTTTAATTGAGAAACAATGTCGTGAATGTTGAGTGCCAATATCTGAAAAGTAAACTTTTTACTGGAAGTAATATTGTTTATGGACTTGCTACTCGAATGGCCATACTTGTAAATCCTTCAGCTTTTTTTCAGCCTCTGGCGTCCACTACGTATACTGGTATCGCAGGTCGAATAAAACCGTATTTTGGAGGGAGGGAACTATTTCTTTCATGGCGTCTCCAAATATTTGAATAGAACTGAAAGAATGTTCCATTTAGTTGATTACAAGTTGACAGATATAATGCTGAACGAATTCGAACAAGTGGATGGAATTTTATTTCTGCTGTGTACATAAGATCAATGTTGCTTAAGTTTAACAGTGTTGAAACTCCAGTATCTTCACCACCAAACGCATATCAATCTACGATACAGACTGAAACCACGTTCGCGACCTATGAACTTGTGCTACAAATATCTTGGGTCGACCACGGGTTAAGCTTTCCTTACCTTCTCTATAAACAGTTTTGATGTGTTAGTGAGAACGAATAAAGTTCTTTTTCTTCCAGGCAAGAGTCATACACAGAGTCACTTTCTCAGACATTATTAGTTTGTTTGGCTCTACACCTCATCATTGACAATGCAAACATAGATAAATTAGTATTATATGAAAATGAGGACCAACGAATCCCTTTATATTTTGTACTCGTATACATATTTATTTACCATATGGCAGTCCAGTAGATATATAAAAACATAAGCATATTCGAATGTAACGTTTTGTCAAAATTTCAAAGCAGTCGACGAAGAACTTTCGGAGATTTACGATTTTAGACAAACAATTATTTATATAGATGTAAATCTTCGTTTGTTTAAAATCTTAAATCTCAGAAAGTTCTTCGTCGATTGCTTTGAAATTCTGACACAACGTTGCAGTTGAACACACGCCTCAATTCATGTAACTACTGGACCGCCACATACAATGTGTAAATATACATGCAATAATTATAGGGGAAATCTATATAAAATGTAAATTTTCATTTGTTCAAAATCTTAAATCTCGATAAATACTGCACCAAAAGGTTCGAAATTTTGATAGAATGGTGAATTCAAAATGCGCGTGTTTTTCTACAACATTTTTTAAATACCTATATGTAACATGTCCGCCGCTCGTGGTCTCGCAGTAGCGTTCTCGCTTCCCGAGCATGGGGTCCCGGTTTCGATTCCCGACGGTGTCAGGGACTTTCACGTGCCCTGAGATGACTGGGTCGTCTTGCGTCATCTTTATCATCATCATTCATCGCCATTACCTCCATTAGGACCTTGCCTAGTACGGCGGTGCGGGTCACCCGCATCGTTCCCCTACTCTCCGTCAAGTAGCATGGGACTTCATTTTCATATCCATATGTAACATATCAATGTGTATGCTGTATATAAATAGGAAACTATATTACCAAAAATCTGGAAAAGCTTTTCAGATTTTTACGCGCATCTTTTATGAACACTCGGACAGAAATAGTCTGTGTATTTTTTTAGATATATATAATATATATTTAATACGAAAGGGGTACCAAAAATATCAGAAATACTCTACCGATTTGCTTGAAATTCTCACACTTTACTGTGATAAACATATGGACACACACACACACACACACACAGGGTGTTACAAAAAGGTACGGCCAAACTTTTAGGAAACATTCCTCACACACAAATAAAGAAAAGATGTTATGTGGACATGTGTCCGGAAACGCTTAATTTCCATGTTAGAGCTCATTTTAGTTTCGTCAGTACGTCTTCCACCTACGCTCAATGGAGAATGTTATCATGATTTCATACGGGATACTCTACCTGTGCTGCTAGAACATGTGCCTTTACAAGTACGACACAACATGTGGTTCATGCACGATGGAGCTCCTGCACATTTCAGTCGAAGTGTTCGTACGCTTCTCAACAACAGATTCGGTGACCGATGGATTGGTAGAGGCGGACCAATTCCATGGCCTCCACGCTCTCCTGAGCTTAACCCTCTTGACTTTCATTTATGGGGGCATTTGAAAGCTCTTGTCTACGTAACCCCGGTACCAAATGTAGAGACTCTACGTGCTCGTATTGTGGACGGCTGTGATACAATACGCCATTCTCCAGGGCTGCATCAGCGATTCCATGCGACGGAGGGTGGATGCATGTATCCTCGCTAACGGAGGACATTTTGAACATTCCCTGTAACAAAGTGTTTGAAGTCATGCTGGTACGTTCTGTTGCTGTGTGTTTCCATTCCATGATTAACGTGACTTGAAGAGAAGTAATAAAATGAGCTCTAACATGGAAAGTAAGCGTTTCCGGACACATGTCCACGTAAAATATTTTCTTTCTTTGTGTGTGAAGAATGTTTCCTGAAAGTTTGGCCGTACCTTTTTGTAACACCCTGTATATATATATATATATATATATATATATATATATATATACATGGGGCATGGTTTTGGCTCACTTTCGCAGGCATACATTCAATAATGTGCTGGGTTTCTTGGGGAAAGGCGACCCATTCTTCACGGAGTGCTGCACTGAGGAAAGGTATCGATGTCGGTCGGTGAGGCCTGGCACGAAGTCGGCGTTCCAAAACATCCCAAAGGGTTCTATAGCATTCAGGCCAGGATTCTGTGCAGGCCAGTCCATTACAGGGATGTTATTGTCGTGTAACCACTCCGCCACAGGTCGTGCATTATGAGCAGGTGCTCGATCGTGTTGAAAGATGCAGTAGCCATCCCCGAATTGCTCTTCAACAGTGGGAAGCAAGAAGGTGCTTAAAACATCAATGTAGCCCTGTGCTGTGATAGTGCCACGCAAAACAACAAGGGGTGCAAGCCCCCTCCGTGAAAAACAGGACCACACCATAACACCACCGCCTCCGAATTATACTGTTGGCACTAACACACGCTGGCAGATGACGTTCACCGGCAATTCGCCATACCCAAAAGCTGCCATCGTATCGCCACATTGTGTACCGTGATTCGTGACTCCACACAACGTTTTTCCACTGTTCATACGCTCCTTACGCCAAGCGTGGCATCGTTTGGCATTTACCGGCGTGATGTGTGGCTTATGAACAGCCGCTCGACCATGAATCCAAGTTTTCTCACCTCCCGCCTAACTGTCATAGTACGTGCAGTGGATCGTGATGCAGTTTGGAATTCTTGTGTGGTGGTCTGGATAGATGTCAGCCTATTATAGATTACGACCCTCTTCCACTGTCGGCGGTCTCTGTCAATCAACAGACGAGGTCGGCCTGTACGCTTTTGTGCGGTACGTGTCTCTTCACGTTTCCACTTCACTATCACATCGAAAATCGTGGACCTAGGAATGTTTAGGAGCGTGGAAATCTCGTGTACAGACGTATGACAGTGACACCCAATCACCTGACCATGTTCGATGTCCGTGAGTTCCGCGGAACGCTCAATTCTGCTCTCTCACGTTGTCTAATGATTACTGAGGTCGCTGTTATGGAGTACCTGGCAGTAGGTGGCAGCACAATGCACCTAACATTAAAAACGTATGTTTCTGGGTGTGTCCGGATACTTTTGATCACATACCATGTAACGAGGAGTTCGCAGATATGGTGTATGTTTATGGCTTCTGCGACGGTGGTGCTACCACTGCAAGAGAAGAATACCACAGGCGCTTTCCGAGTCGACGATTACCTGATCGCAGGGTGTTTACCAAAGTGTTTCTCACTTTGCGTGCAACAGGTTCTCTTCCAAGTACACATTTTTCGTCCGATCGTGGATAGCAATTTCCAGGTTCGTTTTGCCATAAATGTTTGGTGCGGCATGATCGGTAACCTTTTGATAGGTGCATTTATTATGAATCAGCGATTGTCGGGAGAGAGGTACCTGCGTTTTTTGGAAAATTCATTTGTGGATCTACTGGAAGACGTTCCTTTAGCCATGCGAACTGGAATGTACTTCCAACATGACGGTCCCCTTCCACATGTTACCTTACATGTGAGGGACCATCTCAATCGCACCTACCCCAATCGCTGGATTGATCGTGGCGGTGCTATTAACTGGCCTCCAAGATCACCTGACCTTACGCATCTGGAGTTCTGTTTATGGGGTTGAATGGAATCAGAGGTGCATAAAGTGAAGGTAAATACACGAGATGAACTGCTTCGTTGCATCATGAACACTGCTGAATTGATTTGGAACCAACCACAGGCAATTGAACAAGCAACACAACATGTTACAGCTAGAGCGCAAAAGTGCATTGACGTTCCTGGTGGGATATTCGAACCTTTTCTGTGAACTGTACAACATCTGTACGGTAAGTGTTAAAGCTGTTTGTAAAAGACGTGGTACATGTTTTTCAAATGAATACTTGTAACATGCATGTTATAATGGATTATGTAAAAATATGTAACATAACTTTACTTCTCTGTAACATTGTTTTCAAGATAATCACGTTACGCTCAAGTTGTATTGTGTATACGTTCACGTTGTACACATCAGTTTTGCAGAATTAAAGTTCCTTTCAATACCCATACCATCCCAACGAAGCATTTGCGAACCTATGTTCATATAACAATTTTGGTTCAGAATTACTTATACTATTACTGTGTAAAATATTGACCTTTCCTCCCCTAACACCCCGTATACAATTTCGATACATATTAGAAACGTGTGCTTTCTCTTTTCTTTCTCTTCCATTTAACGAAGCTGAGCCGCAGCCTCTTGGTCTTATGTCTTGCAGACTACTGTCTCATATTCATGAAGAACGAGCAATAAGCAAAGCTTGTACCCATCTTCTTCGCCGGACATGACTACTTGTTACACGAAAAATGAGCTTGAATTTGCTTTCACGAACAGAAAACTGCGTACATTATATGGACGATAATTTTCAATAAATATCATAATTTTCAAGTCGTTTTATAACATAAAGGTCGAAATGTACAAAGGACCGATGGGGTTAATGTGTTAGGAGAGAAGAAGAGATGGTCGTCTGTAAGATGGTAAACAATATTTTCGAGATAGAGGAGAGATGGAATGAATACACAGAGTGTTTATACGAAGGGTTATAAAGACAGGAGATTCAAGGATATCACACACACGAACTTCACAAAAAATGTTTATGTGAACAAATGGAATTGAAAATCAAAATAATTTCTGGAAACGCGTTGTGCTAAGAATGAAAAATAAGTAACTGGTGCAGCTTTAATTATTTAAATCATGAAATCAGAATTCTTACCCAGTGTCGTGTACTGCCTTCGATACAGTCACGTCAACATGCTCTGGTTACAGCTACTCAGGAGGAACCTTAAGAAGAGTTTTCTTTAATGACATGCTGAAGGCGTCTCCGAATTTGTATCAAGACAAATCAACTGTTTGTGTTTCCCTTAATTTGGTATTGACTCTCCTGTAATAAAACACAATGCATGTATCCTGGTTAACGTATCTTTTCTGTTTACTGGAGTTGACAGTAAACGAGTGGAAACACAAGAAAACGCACTCCGGTCTCCCAGTCAACTGTCTTCACTTGAATGTTTACGTGAGTGCAATGTACGCAGATGGTGAGAAGACAGAAATACTGCTGCTGCAGATTATGGGTTTAAGGAGACCAAGCACATCAAGTCATCAGTCTTCCGCAGTGTATCCGTTCTGTCTGCGTCTAGCGTATGTACTATGTGCAAGTGTGTGAAAGTTTTCGGAATGTTTGCAGGACATGGGTACTAGCCCGTTATTCACCTAGTGGTGTCTGGGAAACCGCCTAACAACTACATGCAGGCTGGCCGGCACACAGGCCTTCGTCGTTACTTCACTGGATGGATTCGAACAAGAGTGGCTAGAGTGCGCCCCCCTGTCCCAGAAGCAGGCACTGTGACATGCACGCCTATCCCACTAGGTAGAAATACTACTCATCCATGGAGAAAGTAAGTTAGCAGGACAGTAATTACCCTAATGTTCCTGTTTTCTGAAACTTCAAAAAACTAGAAAACTCTCTGTAGCGTTCCTCTGATTGAGTAGCATTACTCCAACCTCCAATCACAATAAAAAAGGTAACGATGCTGCAAATTTTGATCAAGGACAGCCTTTATTGTACGTAACATATCGTTTAAAAGACTTAGTACAGCACTACACACACCCGTATTGTAATATGAAAGAACATTGCATAATGACCAGCAGGCCGCTGTGACCGGGCGGTTCTATACGCTTCAATCCGGAACCGCGCTGGTGCTACGGTCGCAGGATCGAATCCTGCCTCGGGCATAGATGTGTGTGGTGGCCTTAGGTTAGTTAGGTTTAATTAGTTCTAAGTTCTAGGCGACTGATGACCTCAGAAGTTAAGTCGCATAGTGCTCAGAGCCATTTGAACCATTTTAAAATTAGATTCACGGAGCATTTGCAAGCACATAACAAAACTGCACCAGGAATGCATTTAGCAGAAACCGGCCACACTGTAGACAATATCGAGAGTTGTACGCGTATTATACACAGGGCAGAGAAGGGTCGCGCTCTCGACTTGTTGGAGGAGTTGGAAATTTACAAAGCCAAAAGGCATGAGCCCACCAGGGTACCCGACGCCTACTTTGCTCTGTTTGATAACATACCACGTTAACCAAATAATGTCTCGCGTATTTATACCTAGCCTTACTTGATGAGTTATGTTGAGAACAGAAGACATTTCCCTTAGTTCCGCACAGTAGTCGCTCTAATCTTGTAACTGATTATCTCCTACCTACTCGTGGAATGTATAGCCAAACTATATAATTTTATTTATTGAATGTGCTATGTTGTTTAAAAGTTTTCTGTGGGAGACATGTCACGATGTATGTAAAGCCCTCTATTGGTTAAGTTCTTATGATCTGTGCGCGGCTTCATAAGATCCTAGCGGCCGACCCAACAGAGGGCGCTGTTCATTGATCTGTCTCTTTTTCACTTCATATATTTTCTTTTAATAATTTGACATAGGTAACTGCATTCATCTTTTAATGTATCACAATTGGTTTCTATGATAGTCATCAATTTTTATAAGTCTGCTACATGCATTTTATCTAATGTGCTTTTATCATATTATGTTTTTGTGAAAATGATGACTACATATAAGCAAGCCCACCGTAGCGACATCAAGGGAAGGTGTAGACAAACAGGTTTCTGGATGCTACTGTACCTCAGTAGCTAGTTGGCAATTATCACTATGTGGACGGTGTGGCCTATTCTACACCATATTTTAAATCTATGTGACGATGCTATGCTGATTATATTTATACGTTTTGACAATGCCATTATGGCCGTATCACTTTAGGACATGGTGTAAAGAAGGTACGTTATACCATGTTTTATCTATACATTTCCCTGATGTATGACTGTATGTTGTGATACATATTGCTGTTTTATGTTCAAAGACGCATTGCTCACTAGATGTATATATTTATATATTTTAGATCTGAAGATGGTCATTACAGACTGAAACCGGTCATCGTCTAAAGAATTCATTTGTGATCAGAGACTGGAATAATAAAGCATGATCAGAAAACGCCGACCAACATTCTATGGACACCTACATAGAATAAACAACAGACTCACAAAGAGAATTTTTGATGTAGTAAATAGTTAATAAAAATGTGGTTTAAGAAAATAGAAGAAGACCTAAAACAAGCAGGATCTGTATTGAAATAATAAATAAGGGCAACAAATAGATAAACAAAATTATGAACACGAAATTTGAAGTAAAAGAAAGGTAGAAAAAGGCAAAATATGGATAGAGCAAAGGAAACAGGAACACAACAAAAGAATGAAGAGGTTTCTGGAAGAGAAAAAGAAGAAGGAAACAAGAAAAAAATGAATAATCAGCTATATTCATTTTAACCACAGTCCTGGAGGTAAAAACGTGTGAAAAGAAGAAGAGCGACATCACTTTTGATTATATGGACTACGTGTCTATACGGAAGTGCTTCCGGCAACTTTAACAACTGTCACATATGACACATCTACACATTCTATTTATGTTTTGTGCTAAGGAATCGTATCTACGTCCGTTTGTGCTACTGTTAATTAATTTATTTTATAATGCTAATATCTGTGGTGACTATGTGTATCTACTAATATCAACAGACTACACACAACAGTGCTGACGCTACATTACAGTGACATGGAAACCATCTTCAAGTGCCTAATTATTCAAAAGCGTCTCTGATACACTCCTGGAAATTGAAATAAGAACACCGTGAATTCATTGTCCCAGGAAGAGGAAACTTTATTGACACATTCCTGGGGTCAGATACATCACATGATCACACTGACAGAACCACAGGCACATAGACACAGGCAACAGAGCATGCACAATGTCGGCACTAGTACAGTGTATATCCACCTTTCGCAGCAATGCAGCCTGCTATTCTCCCATGGAGACGATCGTAGAGATGCTGGATGTAGTCCTGTGGAACGGCTTGGCATGCCATTTCCACCTGGCGCCTCAGTTGGACTAGCGTTCGTGCTGGACGTGCAGGCCGCGTGAGACGACGCTTCATCCAGTCCAAACATGCTCAATGGGGGACAGATCCGGAGATCTTGCTGGCCAGGGTAGTTGACTTACACCTTCTAGAGCACGTTGGGTGGCACGGGATACATGCGGACGTGCATTGTCCTGTTGGAACAGCAAGTTCCCTTGCCGGTCTAGGAATGGTAGAACGATGGGTTCGATGACGGTTTGGATGTACCGTGCACTATTCAGTGTCCCCTCGACGATCACCAGTGGTGTACGGCCAGTGTAGGAGATCGCTCCCCACACCATGATGCCGGGTGTTGGCCCTGTGTGCCTCGGTCGTATGCAGTCCTGATTGTGGCGCTCACCTGCACGGCGCCAAACACGCATACGACCATCATTGGCACCAAGGCAGAAGCGACTCTCATCGCTGAAGACGACACGTCTCCATTCGTCCCTCCATTCACGCCTGTCGCGACACCACTGGAGGCGGGCTGCACGATGTTGGGGCGTGAGCGGAAGACGGCCTAACGGTGTGCGGGACCGTAGCCCAGCTTCATGGAGACGGTTGCGAATGGTCCTCGCCCAGGAGCAACAGTGTCCCTAATTTGCTGGGAAGTGGCGTTGCGGTCCCCTACGGCACTGCGTAGGATCCTACGGTCTTGGTGTGCATCCGTGCGTCGCTGCGGTCCGGTCCCAGGTCGACGGGCACGTGCACCTTCCGCCGACCACTGGCGACAACATCGATGTACTGTGGAGACCTCACGCCCCACGTGTTGAGCAATTCGGCGGTACGTCCACCCGGCCTCCCGCATGCCCACTATACGCCCTCGCTCAAAGTCCGTCAACTGCACATACGGTTCACGTCCACGCTGTCGCGGCATGCTACCAGTGTTAAAGACTGCGATGGAGCTCCGTATGCCACGGCAGACTGGCTGACACTGACGGCGGCGGTGCACAAATGCTGCGCAGCTAGCGCCATTCGACGGCCAACACCGCGGTTCCTGGTGTGTCCGCTGTGCCGTGCGTGTGATCATTGCTTGTACAGCCCTCTCGCAGTGTCCGGAGCAAGTATGGTGGGTCTGACACACCGGTGTCAATGTGTTCTTTTTTCCATTTCCAGGAGTGTATATTCACTCAAGCAAGATTTTAGTCATGGTAACATAAATAATTTTTTAAGAAATTTTCCATTTTTACTCAAATTAAGAACGGGAACGTAAATTATATCCACAAGACGCTGTTACGAGAGCTGTGTCACAGCACAAATGTATTATAGATAAATGTAAAATTTTCTCGAGTCCTCTCCAGCCAGCACCAAGCCAGGGCAATCCAGGCCAATGTCCCATGTCGCAATCAAAACAACAAGGAGGCACAAAACAGTCTTTCCGGAAAATGAAACAACTCGGAAGAGATTGTAAACTCAGCAACATGACCTAAGCTAGCAGAAGCCATCACATCTTTGTGACAGCCCAGCTTCATTTCCTAAGAGAGAGTAAAAGTTTCATCAAAACTCATACGAGACTGCTGATATGTAGGTAAAGGAACAAGCTAAAGCCCTGTAAGCTATTATTGTGAAACAGAGAGTAGTGAAATTGCTGATGAGTAACATGGAGAAGCAGACCGCATTCGCTCATAGCCGGCCTGACGCAACATGTAACCGAACCCAACGATTCCATGTGTGACCGATTCACCTTTATATTTTAAATGTCCGAAAGGCATGTAATTGAACCGTTTTTAACCTTATGTCGCAGGGAAAGGAATGCTTTCTAACTACGAAAGTGACAATATTTAGCTGTATGATTCGATAATAGCCGGCCGGAGTTGCCGTGCGGTTCTAGGCGCTACAGTCTGGAGCCGAGCGACCGCTACGGTCGCAGGTTCGAATCCTGCCTCGGGCATGGATGTGTGTGATGTCCTTAGGTTAATTAGGTTTAATTAGTTCTAAGTTCTAGGCGACTGATGACCTCAGAAGTTAAGTCGCATAGTACTCAGAGCCATTTGAACCATTTGAGCCATTCGATAATATTACTTAATATGGAAGTAATAGTGTGCAGAATAATTTCTGCATCGTTCTGTGGCGTTGGCCGCACTGCTGAAAGTGATTCAGTTTATCGGTCGGGTTCACGGCAGCTTGTGCGTGTACCGCTACTTGCCGGTACTGCCTTACAAAAAAGAAGAACCTTCGTCCCACCCGATCTGACTATGTATCACTTCTAGAAACATACAGCTTTACGAGTTGGCAATAAGGCGCCAACCTATTGAGGGCAGTGTTCCGGATTTAGTGGTCCGTTTGCGCGCTGCCGTTCTTCATCCGGTTGACGCCACGCCGGCGGTGATGGGTAAGATAGGAACGGCCACTGAATATTTGTTTAAGGCTGTTAGAGGCCTTGACAACACTATTGGTGTTTTTGAAGGAACCCAATCTAGTGACAGTCAGCTGAATAGGGTGCGGGCGCAGTTAATGCACTTAACTAATCGGATAGCGGATTTTGGCACGTTAGCCTTGGAAGATCATTATAAAAAACTAACAGTTGAATTGGGAGCTTTGTTTAGCGCATTGCAGTTTAAGCTTCAGTGTTTAGAGTTGGATGGGAAGAGGATTGAAGAACGGGACTTGCTGGGTGAGGGAGAGGGCTAGAGCCTGCCCGAGGGTGGTACTGTTACATCCTCTATCAAGTTAGACGCAATATTTGCCAAGTTGCCTAATCCTCTGGCGTATTTCTTCCGAGATATTACTGAATTAGTTGTGGAGCGACTTCAACAGGTCGATAAATTATTATGGTTCTTGGTTCGCCTTGAACAACACGCAGCTGCCTTTCGCGTTCCGCACCAAGTAATTTTGTCACTGTTGTACCCGCTGGTTAGATGTGAGTTGCAGAACCTCCTCTCGCGAGCCATGGCAGAAGGGTTCTCCTTACAGCAATTGAGGGAGCTCGTGTTTAGGCAGAGGTTGACCACCGGAGTTCGAAAACAGCTTGAGTGTCGTTACATTTGGGAAGTGCAGCGCGATAAGGAGCAGTTACATCAGTATGTCGATAGAGTTCAGACGGCCTCCTTGGCCTTGTTAATCGATTTTCCTGAACAACAATTGGTGTCTACTACTCTTAGGGGAATGCGCGCGGCAGATTTGTCGCATTTTATCTTTCATAAACAGCCTTCAGCCTGGGAAGAGCTCCGTGATGCAGTTGTAGCAGTATTGGCATTGCCTCTTGGGAACAATGTACGTCACGAGGTTAAGGGGCAGGCCGCCGGTGCTGGTTCCCAAGTCCCTACATCAGTTGAAGTCATTAGAAGGGAACCCCGGCGTTGTTTCAGGTGTGGCAGTACGGCTCACTTGGTGCGCTGTTGCGTTCAGTCTCGCGCACCCAGAGCCAATAAGTGACACTGGGCTGGGCAGCGACCTCGGGATCGAGCCTTTAGACCCTGGTGTACCCGTGTTGTCGCTCCCTCATCACCGCCCTTGCCTTACGTTTGTTCTCGAGTAGATGGCGAAACGATTTGTGCTCTTTTGGATTCTGGTAGCTCCTTTTCATTATTGAGCTTCGAGTGGTTTTTGGAATTTGGGCATCTTACGAAACTTCGGTCGGTCCCGTCTCCGGTGCAGAGATGTCGGGTGGCCAAAGGCCAAGTGTTGCCTCTGTACGGTTGGGTACGAGGGAGTATATTGATGGGGGATTTTTCCTGGCCTATGTCATTAGCTTCGGTTAAGGAACTGCCGGTTCATCTAATTTTGGGGTGTGATTTTATCAATAAGACTGGGGTAGTCTTGGTTTATTCTGGGCACACCTTTTTCTTTAAGTTCGCTCCTGTAGAGTAGTTTGGTTTCTGTGAGTACGCTAAACGTATTGTGCATCGAAATGTCGGCGCATTGACCACTGAGACGGTGGCTAATGAGTTTGATCTTACCCATCTCCCGCCACAACAGGCTTCTCAATTACGGGATTTGTTACACAGTTTTCCTCAGCTTCTTAGTGATAACTTGGGGGTTACTAATGTTCTTAATTATCATATCCTTCTATCCGACGATATTCCGGTCAGACAGTCCCCATATCGCCTCTCACTCCCTAAGGTGAAGATACTCAAGGCTAAAATATCGCAAATGCTCCAACAAGGAGTGATTAGGCCTTCTACATCTGCTTATGCTTCCCCCATGTTCCTTGTTCCTAAGGATCAGGGGCGCGGTTTCAGACCTGTGGTTCACTACCGCCGTTTGAACGCTAAGCTTCGCGTGCTTTTTCCGAACGCTGTTGCAGAGGTAACGGAAAAGCATGCGAAGTTCAGAAGAACGCGAAATCCCGAAGATTGGCTAAAATTTACAGACGCGCGAAATTTGGCGCGGACTTCAATGCGAGATGCCTTTAATAGGTTCCACAACGAAACAGTGTCTCGAAATTTGATAGAAAATCCGAAGAAATTCTGGTCGTATGTAAAGTACACAAGAGGCAAGACGCAGTCAATACCTTCGCTGCGCAGTGCCGGTGGCACTGTTACCGACGAATGTGCCGCTAAAGCGGAGTTATTGAACGCCGTTTTCCGAAATTCCTTCACGAGGGAAGACGAGTGGAATATTCCAGAATTTGAAACACGAACAGCTGCTAGCATGAGTTTCTTAGAATTAGATACCTTAGGGGTTGCGAAGCAGCTCAAATCGCTTGATACGGGCAAGTCTTCAGGTCCAGATTGTATACCGATAAGGTTCCTTTCAGATTACTCTGATACAATAGCTCCCTACTTAGCAATCATATACAACCGCTCGCTCACCGATAGATCTGTACCTACAGATTGGAAAATTGCGCAGGTCGCACCAGTGTTTAAGAAGGGTAGTAGGAGTAATCCATCTAACTGCAGACCTATATCATTGACGTCGGTTTGCAGTAGGGTTTTGGAGCATCTACTGTATTCAAACATTATGAATCACCTCGAAGGGAACGATCTATTGATACGTAATCAGTATGGTTTCAGAAAACATCGTTCTTGTGCAACGCAGCTAGCTCTTTATTCGCACGATGTAATGGCCGCCATCGACAGAGGATCTCAAGTTGATTCCGTATTTCTAGATTTCCGGAAAGCTTTTGACACCGTTCCTCACAAGAGACTTCTAATCAAGCTGCGGGCCTATGGGGTATCGTCTCAGTTGTGCGACTGGATTCGTGATTTTCTGTCAGGAAGGTCGCAGTTCGTAGTAATAGACGGCAAATCATCGAGTAAAACTGAAGTGATATCAGGTGTTCCCCAGGGAAGCGTCCTGGGACCTCTGCTGTTCCTGATCTATATAAATGACCTGGGTGACAATCTGAGCAGTTCTCTTAGGTTGTTCGCAGATGATGCTGTAATTTACCGTCTAGTAAGGTCATCCGAAGACCAGTATCAGTTGCAAAGCGATTTAGAAAAGATTGCTGTATGGTGTGGCACGTGGCAGTTGACGCTAAATAACGAAAAGTGTGAGGTGATCCATATGAGTTCCAAAAGAAATCCGTTGGAATTCGATTACTCGATAAATAGTACAGTTCTTAAGGCTGTCAATTCAACTTAGTACCTGGGTGTTAAAATTACGAACAGCTTCAGTTGGAAAGACCACATAGATAATATTATGGGGAAGGCGAGCCAAAGGTTGCGTTTCATTGGCAGGACACTTGGAAGATGCAACAGGTCCGCTAAAGAGACAGCTTACACTACACTCGTTCGTCCTCTCTTAGAATGTTGCTGCGCGGTGTGGGATCCTTACCAGATGGGATTGACGGAGGACATCGAAAGGGTGCAAAAAAGGGCAGCTCGTTTTGTATTATCACGTAATAGGGGAGAGAGTGTGGCAGATATGATACGCGAGTTGGGATGGAAGTCATTAAAGCAAAGACGTTTTTCGTCGCGGCGAGATCTATTTACGAAATTTCAGTCACCAACTTTCTCTTCCGAATGCGAAAATATTTTGTTGAGCCCAACCTACATAGGTAGGAATGTTCATCAAAATAAAATAAGAGAAATCAGAGCTCGAACAGAAAGGTTTAGGTGTTCGTTTTTCCCGCCCGCTGTTCGGGAGTGGAATGGTAGAGAGATAGTATGATTGTGGTTCGATGAACAATCTGCCAAGCACTTAAATGTGAATTGCAGAGTAATCATGTAGATGTAGATGTAGAAGGTTGTCCTCGAATCGGTGCCCCTGCCTGATCTGCATAGTTATTTCACTTGGTTTGCCGGCGCTAATTGGTTTACTGTTCTTGATTTGAACCAGGCATATTATCAGATTCCATTAGCTGAAGAGTGTAAATATGTTACCGCATTTTGTACTGATTGGAATTTGTTTGACTTCAACAGAATTCCTTTTGATCTAGCGACCGGTGCGGCTGTTCTCATTCGTTTGCTGGATAATATTCTTGGCGACTTGAAGTTAGTCTGTGTGTATAATTATTTGGATGACGTAGCTATCTATAGCCGTTCGTTTCAGGACCATTTGTATCATATCCAGCAAGTTCTTTTGAGATTACAGGCAGCCGGGTTGACTGTTAAACCTAGTAAGATGACGTTAGCCAGGCAACAGGTGTCTTTTTTAGGTCACATAGTGTCGGGTCAGAGTATTCTCGTCGACCAAGAGCGAACTAAGGCCTTACGGGCTTTGCCTCCGCCTACTGATAAGCGCGGAATTGCTAGGTTCACAGGCATGACGAACTATTTTAGGCGTTTTGTCCCAAATTTTGCTCAGCTGACGGCACCCTTGAACGAATTGCGCCGCAAGGGCGTGCGTTTTGAATGGGGTCCCGCCCAGGAGGCTGCATTCGAGCACATTAAGGCAACCATATCCCATCCTCCGGTTCTCGGAGTACCAGACTTTAATAAAAGGTTTATTGTCCAAATTGACGCATCTAATGCTGGTATTTCAGCTGTTCTCCTCCAGGAGTTCGAAGGGAAGAGGCAGCCATTAGCTTACCCTCTCGTAGGTTAACTGGTGTCGAACTTAAGTACTCCATCTACGAGTGCGAGGCGTTGACCGTTTTGTTCGCATTGGAGAAGTACCTCTTCTACCTTCAACATCGGGTTTTTCTGCTAGAAACCGACAATCAGGCTTTGAGCTGGGTGTTGGTTAGGCCGCGATAACTGGCCGTATTGGCAGGTGGGCGGTACGCATTTCGGCATTTCAATTTGAAGTTAAGCAAGTGAGAGTCTCTGAAAATATCCTTGCAGATGTTCTCAAGCGGATGTTCACCGTATCTACTCCTAGTGGGGGAACCCGGCAGATAGAGGGAGACAGTCTTGATTGTATTGTGGTGCGTAAAATTCCCCTCTTGTTCGAGGATGTCGCTCAGCATCAGGATCAGTACCCTATTTGGGGTCCGATTAAGCAACGCCCGTTGGAGGGAGAGCTGTCGGATGAGTATGTCGTTAAGAGTGTTATTCTCTGTAAGAGGGTGGGGGATGCTAAGGAGTCCAAGATCTGTTTCCCAGTAGCTTTGGTGCGCCCGGTCTTTCGTTACTTTCATGATTCTTTGGTGGGTGGCCGCTTAGGAACTTATAAAAAAAGGCACTCCGTCTTCAGGCCACAAGTGGCTACTCGTGACCATCCGACCGCCGTGTCATCCTCAGTTGAGGATGTGGATAGGAGGGGCGTGTGGTCAGCACACCACTCTCCCGGTCGTTATGATGGTTTTCTTTGACCGGAGACGCTACTATTCGGTCGAGCAGTTCCTCAATTGGCATCACGAGGCTGAGTGCACCCCGTCAGGAGCTTATAAGACTCCAAAAAATCAAGGAGCATTTAACTTGGCCCTCCACAGACCGGGATGTGAGAGAGATGGTATCCCAATGTTGCTTGGGTAATGTAGCCAAACCCAAGAATGCTCTTCAACAGGATTTTTTGAGTTCTGAGCGTGAGCCCTGTCGTATGCACAAACTCTATATTGATTATCTAGGACCTTTGCCTCGTACTAAGAAAGGTCATCGATATGTACTAGTTATTATCGATGTGTTCTCCAGATTTACTTGGTTCTTTCAGAGCCGTAATCTCACCGCTACCACCACTATTTCTCATTTAACTAAAATGTTCAGTGTTTTTGGCCCACCTAAGCAACTTGTTAGTGATAATGCTCCAGCCTTTCTTTCGGCTCCTTTCAAGACGTTCTGTTTTCTGTTTTCAGAATGGTGTCAAGCATATCACGACTACGCCGTATTATCCGCAGGGATCCTTTGCGGAGAGAGTTAACCGAAATCTTAAATCCATGTTGATTATTTATCATCAGAAAACGCCTAGTAAATGAGACTCTACTCTTCCTTGGCTTAATTTTGCCATTAATACGGCCAGTCACGAAGCTCTGAGAGCTACGCCCGCCTCCTTGATCCTTTCCTATCCGGTTAATTCCACTCTTTCGAACTTGTGGGGAATTCTAGATCTAATTCCAGCGGATATTAGTCCTAAAGTCATCAAGGAAAACTGGAATTTAGGGGGAGGCCAGGAGATCAGGTCTATGTCCGTAATTTCTCCGGTAGGTAGGTGCCTCGTTTCCTGGGGCCTTGGACCATCGTGTGTATTTTAGGGCCGGTAAATCTGTGGGTGAAGGATAACTGCTCTGGTAAGCAGTAACGGCTTCACATTAGCCAAGTTAAGTTCAGGAAACCCAGGGGTTGAGTACCCCCCCTCCCCCCCCCCCCCCCGCCCCTCGGCATTGAGTTTGAGGGGGGGAGGTTGAGCCGTGGTTAGCTCGAGTCATGCTTGTCTTGGGTTAAACCTCGGTTGCGGGCCTGTGGTTCTCCCGCAGTTATCGTGATAATGTTGCTGTCCTGTCCGTGAGTGGCAGCAGCAGCGTGTATCGATACTAGTACTGCTGTATTATCTTTGGTGTGGCGGATATAGTTTCCGGCTGGGCGGTGTGTGACCAGTCGGCCGATTGGCGTGGAGCAGCAAGGAAGTCTCCGTCGCGCTACTCTGGTCGGGACCGCTGGCGGTGTGCACACGCAGTTGGAGTGTGAGGTGCTGCTTGCGAGTGCTACGAAGTTCGTCGCCCACCGATCTTGGACATGAAAGTTGAGTTATCACTTAACCTACTATCGATCCTCAACTGTTTACATTTCTCCGTTTGATCCTGTTTGTCGCTTTTGGCACATTCCTGCGAGCAACAACGTATGTGTATTCAAGTCGGCCAAGATTCCAGCTGTCTTCCTGTGTAGTTTAACTTAATTTATTGCCTGTTATTGAAGTTGACCAGCGGTATCTTCTGAATTGTGGTCGTTGACGTTCCGTTTACCTGCCCTGGTCGTTGGCGTAATTTTTGACTGTGTATTTTGTTCGTCGTGTTGTTGCTGTCGAGCGCGGCGTGTAGATCGACAGCTGAGGTGTTGTTGGTCGTTGTGGGCGCCAATATAATGTGTGTCGCTGTATTGAAATCTTGTGGTCGTTTTGCTAGTTGCGCGAAACGGAACTGATTTTGTTGGTTGGTTGGTCGGCTCTCTGTCAGTTGGGTTGCCTTCAGATTAAGAAGCCGTTGGACAGGCTGCCTGTCTCACCTAAACAGGCGTTAGTGTTACAATCCCAGGCCGACCCTTGGAAACTTCTGAGCGCCGTTCCTTGTGTGTTACATAGTAATTTCCCTGTTTGGATTTTAGTTATTTGGTTGATTTGCGGCCTTCAGCCGAGTATCAATATCTCTTAAATTAATGTTCTTGTTTTGCCCTTAAGGCATGAGATTGTTATTCTTTTATATGGGGCCTTCAGCCGAATTTTACATTAGATGTTTTAAGATAAGGCCTTCTGCCTATTAAGTTGAAATTCTTTTATAGGCCTTAAGCCTTTAAACATATTTGGTTGCTATACGGCCTTCAGCCGAGTATTAATACCTCTTAAATTAATGTTCTTGTCTTGCCCTTAAAGCATGAGATTGTTATTCTTTATAGGGGCCTTCAGCCGAATTTTATATGAAATATTTTAAGATACGGCTTTCTGCCTTTTAAAATTGAAACTCTTCTTTCTAGGGCTTAAGCCGTTAAATTATTGCTGATGTGCGGCCTTCAGCCAAGTTTTAATATCTCTTAAATTAATGTTCTTGTTTTGCCCTTAAGGCATAAGATTTTTATGCTTTGTATGGGGCCTTCAGCCGAATTTTGCATGAAATGTTTTAAGGCCTTCTGCCTTTTGATTAAAATTCTCTCATTGCTTAATATGCGGCCTCCAACTAAGTTCCATTAAAATTCAATTTCTAAGGCCTTCAGCCTGTTTAGATTGAGCATTTAGAAAATATTTTTGGGTGAAACCTCCAGAAGAACCTTGTATTTCAATTTCTTGCTTAGACCTTGCGTCTTGGATTTTGAGTGTGGCCTTCAGCCGATGTAAAGTTAATCAAAGGAGGTCGATTAAAGTTTTGAGTGTTTTGCATCCTTGTTGTAATATTGTGTATTGATAAATAAAGTTTGTATGCTGAGTGCAACTGACAGCAACTTATTTTGGCCCCTTTCCACAACCTAATCCTCTCTGTCCTGCTAGCACGGGCATTTCAGAGTTTTCATTAAAACTGCACAACTTACAGAGGCTCACCGACAATCATTCTTCCCACGCACTATTCGCGTTAGTGGAACAGGGGTGGAGGGATCAGACAGTAGAGTTTTTTTTCTAACATTAACAACAGTCTCCAACTCAGATTTTGACACGTGTTATCTAATAGAATCCTATTATTAGCAAGGAACCTATTTTTGTTTTAATCTTCTTTCTAAAGCGAGGTGTGAATAATGGGGTTCGATTTTTATGACTGGTACGCCACACAAGTCATTACACACACAACACTTTCTATGGCCTACCTGTATTTGATTTTATGCACACCCCTGTAGCAAAGAGCTAAACATTTTTTTAGCCTTACCTTACCACAGATCCACTGAAAGAAAACTATAGGTATGTAGACTGTTTTGGTCGCCAGCTCCGAAGGAACAATTTCAGTACTTTATTTCAGTTTATATTTCTTTAAATATGCCACAAGTAAATTTATGTTAATGATCTTTGTGGCAAGATTTTTAGTTGGAAACAAGATGAAGGTAGACTGAGATATTCTTATGTGGCTTAATGGCCGTCATCTTTATTTTGAATAATTACATAAGATTAATATTCTGATGAAGCAAATTTAAAGCGAAGAAACCTCATTAAATTGAACTATTCGATGACATATCAAAGCGACCACACATTTTGTCTCTTCAAATTGAAAGTAAACAATTATTATTGGAAGTTACTTTTAAACGACACTGCAAGATTGTTGTAATACCAACAATGATCATTTCACTGTACAGAGTGACTCAAAAATTACATCTAACAAAACGGCAGAGAACTTTGGATCGGCACGTGACTTTGGGATACTGATTCTAACAAATATTTTTAACAAAACGATATTAGAACTTTGGCAAACCATAGCTTTGACTGTAACATTATGATACACTGCTATAGGCTGTTAATACGAAAATGCCTTGCCTGGATCATTGCAGTCGTATTGGCGTTGAAGTTGGTGCTTGCTGTATGAAAATTTGGATAGGCTCTTCACATCTCCTGTGCTGGAATTAATTAATAACTACCACCCACTTACGGTAGCCATATTAACTTGCTGTATCATCCATATTCCATCATATCAATTCGGTTAGATATTCTTTTTTTCCGAAACAAAGTATACTGGAGACGATTTCGGGATCTACACTATGTGATCAAAAGTATCTGGACAACTGGCTCAAAATGACTTACAAGTTCGTGGCGCCCTCCATCGGTAATTCTGGAATTCAATATGGTGTTGGCTCACCTTTAGCCTTGATGACAGATTCCATTCTCGCAGGCATCCATTCAATCAGGTGCTGGAAGGTTTCTTGGGGAATGGCAGCCCATTCTTCACGGAGTGCTGCACTGAAGAGAGGTATCGATGTCGGTCGGTGAGGCCTGGCACGAAGTCGGCATTCAAAAACATCCCAAAGGGTTCTATAGCATTCAGGTTAGGACTCTGTGCAGGCCAATCCATTACAGGGATGTTAATGTAGTGTAACCACTCTGCCACAGGCGGTACCTTATGAACAGGTGCTCGAGCTTGTTGTAAGATGCAATAGCCATCCCCGAATTGTTCTTCAACAGTGGGAAGCAAGAAGGTGCTTAAAACATCAATGTAGCCCGGTGCTGTGATACTGCCACGCAAAACAAGAGGTGCAAGCCGCCTCCATGAAAAACACGACGACACCATAATATCGCCGCCTCCGAATTTTAATGTTGGCACTAACACACGCTGGCAGATGACGTTTGCCGGGCATTCGCCATACCCACAATCTGCCATCGTAGCGCCACATTGTGCACCGTGATTCGTGACTCCACACAACGTTTTTCCACTGTTCAATCGTCCAATGTTTACGCTCTTTACACCAAGCGAGGCGTCGTTTGCCATTTACCGGCGTGATATGTGGCTTATGAGCAGCCGTTCGATCCTGAAATCCAAGTTTTCTCACCTCCTGCCTAACTGTCGTAGTACGTGCAGTGGATCCTAATGCAGTCTGGAAGTCCTGTGTGATGGTCTGGATAGATGTCTGCCTATTACACATTACGACCCTCTTCAACTATTGGTGGTCTCTATCAGTCAACAGACGAGGTCGGCCTGTACGCTTTTGTGCTGCACGTGTCCCTTCACGTTTCCACTTCACTATCACATCGGAAACAGTGGACCTAGGGATGTTTAGGAGTGTGAAAATCTTGCGTTCAGGCATATGACACAAGTGACAGCCAATCATCTGACCACGTTCGAAGTCTGTGAATTCCGCGGAGGGCCCCATTCTTCTCTCTCTCGATGTCTAATTGGTAATGACTACTGAGGTCGCTGATATTGAGTACCTGGCAGTAGGCGGCAGCACAATGCACCTAATATGAAATTTCTGTATTTTGTTTTTCATAAAATTATTAATTTTTCACAAAATATTCTTCCCTTCCAACGAACATATATCACAGACATTACACTTGTGCTTATTGACATAGTTATATATATTTCTAGAATGAAATTTACACTCTACAGCGGAGTGTGCGCTGATATGAAACTACGTGGCAGATGAAAACCGTGTGCCGGACCGAGACTCGAACTCGGGACCTTTGCCTTTCGTGGGGAAGTTCTCTACCGACTGAGCTACCCAAGCACGACTCACGCCCCGTCCTCACAGCTTTAATTCCGCCAGTACCTCGTCTCTTACCTTCCAAACTTCACAGAAGCTCTCCTGCGAACTTAGTAGAACTAGCACTCCTGGAAGAAAGGATATTGCGGAGACATGGCTTAGCCACAGCCTGGGGGATGTTTCTAGAATGAAATTTCCACTCTACAGCGGAGTGTGCGCTGATTTGAAACTTCCTGGCAGTTTGGAAGGTAGGAGACGCGGTACTGGCGGAATTAAAGCTATGAGGACGGGGCGTGAGTCGTGCTTGGGTAGCTCAGTCGGTAGAGCACTTCCCCGCGAAAGGCAAAGGTCCCGAGTCCGAGTCTCGGTCCGGCACACAGTTTTAATCTGCCAGGAAGTTCCATAGTTATATATATTTTGGATAAGCTCGATCATTTTACTCGGTACCGTTTAAATAAATAAAAAAAAGATTTAGACATTACAATTTCAATTTAACTATATCAGGCTTTCGAGTCTTTGTGTTCTCCTTATTTGCAGCAGTACACCGGCTGTGAAGCCGAGCCTGTGATGCACTTCTAATGTCCACCAAGATGACTCCTACCTGTTTGATCTACCAGACTCTGTTACTGTGAGTTGGCGACCTCACAACTACTGATGAGAAGTTCTGAAGACTTCTACGTACGGCTTGCTGAGCCAAATTCATGGTGCTTGACGCATTATACACCTGCCTAAGTATTTGGGAACCCAGCTTACCGCTGCTGTCTCCAGCTGGTACCTGTAGACCGCCATCAACATCCCTGGCTTTACTTGGTACAAGGGACATGCTGTGGACCATCTCCACACCATGCAAAGCTGCTCAGAGATTACCTGAGCACAACCACTTCAACGTTAACGAGAGTGCTCTGGTAATTTGCCGTCTGTATCCTGGCCAGCCTCGCCTGCCGTATGGGCTACGCCCTTCGCCTCCGCCTGCTACCCACACGACACCGTGATCGCGTCAACCGTACACAGAGGGCCACGCCCTCCGAAATTCGCTGAGGCAGCGTCAGCAAGTTCCAAGACTGCGATGACGCACCGCCACTGTCCCAGGCGCCAACACAGATTAGGATATACGAATGTAAACCTTAACGAATAAATTCTTGTTCCACTAATGTTGTGCCATTAGAGCCCAGCTCACCGACTGTCCTGCCCCGTCGAACTCTCATACTCCGTCATCCTGACAACAGTAGATGTCTCAACCCAGGGTGCTACAGATCTAAAACAGTCGTAAAGCGAATTTTGAGGAGTTACTAGGACTGTTTCCACACGAAATTTCTATCAGCAATGCTGTTTTTGGCGGCTTGAGAAGATATCGGAGAGGAGTGTGCTAAGTACAGTCACTTAAAGATATGATTTATTTTAAGTAAAAAGTGAGGTTTGTTGGCACTTTGGTGACAAGGCAGAATCTGTTAGTCGACGTAGTAGTTATTCTTATTCTGAATTCCGTAAATCTTAACTTGGTGGGGCTGCATATCATAATCATCACTAACCACCAGTCGTCAATATTAAGACGCAAGCAATAGTAATTACCTCTTTTCATATCGTAATTAAATAACAAATTAGTGATAGTAGAATAGTCAAAATGCTGATAATGCCAGAAATAATATATTGTCGTTGTAATTACTGTTTTATAAAATCTTCATAAGGACATTATTGGGGTTAATTTCGACTGAATTTAAGGTTTTCCATATTTTTCAAATTTTGGTCAAAATAAACACATAAAGAGTGGTGCTGCTCAGTTAAAACATGAAAATACTCTAACAGCTGTATCGTTGGGAAAATAATTACAGTGTTTCGGTTACGAGATGTGACTCTTTATGAAGAAAGACATTGAGGTTCACATTGCTTCTTGTAACTGAAAGTTCCCTGAACTGGTCCAGAGGGATTTCTCTTTCCCTTGCCATCTGGAAAAGACTTTTTCGGCCAATAAGCTATACATCAAGGAGACGTGAAATTGTAGATAACAAGAAAATTGTAAATTGGCTCATTACACTCCGTGAAACTGAAAAATCGTACCCTTGTGATTAATAACAGCGTCTCTCGCGTACACAATGAGCAAACTTTCCGCCGCGTTCGGATCTTATTATCGTCGTGTTTTAGAACTAGGTATTAGTCAGGCGTAATTACTGCATTAATATTAATTGAAAGTCATATTTTCTCCGAGAAAAGGACTACCTTTCTTTTACGAAGTTAAAGATGATGGATTCGGCACATAATGAACAGGTTTAGAAACGTGGTGCTATTACAGTTAACTGATCCCTTACCTTTTAATAATGCTTTCTGAGTACTATAATCGCAAAGAACTGGCGATAGTAATCTATGGGTAATATTTTTTCTTCATATCTCTTTTAATAATTTCTGTAGTGCCTATAAATAGACAAGAAAAACCTAAGCCAATTTTTTTTTATGAATTGCTCAAATGAAAATATCTTTCGAAACAGGGCTAAGGGTGACAACAAAGTACCGTTGCCCAGCCACTGATAAATGAATTATAGATTCTTGAGGAAATTATTATCATCGCGAACTGATAACTGTCTTTCCAAGAAGAACTCTGCCAACCTTATCGTAGCTAAAGATAACACACCCTCATATTGTGTGTGCTATCTTTGCGAGCATTGTCTTACATAAATACATGCTCGTCCCGCAGCATCTTCGAATTTGTCCTGATGTTCTGGGTAACGACGCTGCTTGTGAATCCCTAGAGACTTGTCCCATTCACGAAGTGTGGGCTTCGTAATGGCCAGGCAGGTGTTACTGCCGGCAAAGTAACCTTCTACCTGCTAGAATACGTCCTCATACTCTGCCTCTACGTCCTCATGAAAATATCTGAACTGTCTACTGTGCAGTGCCCTTGCTCTGATCATGTGCGCCTCACCAACAATAGGATCTACCACATGCTGAAGTCCAATGCAGCTTTACAAAGGCTCATCTGATGCAAAATTATATGAAAATACAAGATATCACTGTGTGTATCTTGTGCTTGTAACTCGTTTTTTTAAAACCTTTGCCATTTCCACATCTTTTCCTCTGGAAGTTATGACCCCCATCCGTTGTAATGTTTGCCTGTTCGTTCCCGGACAAAACACTTTTCTCAACGCAATTTATAGCACACTCAAGCAAGTCTTGATCAATGCCTCTAGTTTTCATTGATTCTAGGACAAGTAAATTTTTATTAACTATATGGATAAAGATGAGTAATTGTGCAGTGTCTTCGTTATCTGTGTTCTTATTCATTGCCAAAGAAAACCAAACAAAATATTTTTTCTCGGTCTTCAACTGTTTTGTCAGATCGTCACTAATTGAGTCAATGCATAGCATACACCCGTTCTTGACAATGAAATGCTTTCAGATTTTCTTCTAACATCAAGACACAATATACTTGCACATTCTACCATACACTGCCTAATATCCCGCCATCCAAAAAAGGCTTGTTGCGTTTAGCAAGGTTATAGGCCATCATGAAACTTGCTTCTGTACCGCTATTTTGAAGTGTTATTTGCTTTGTACATAATGTTTGTTGTTTCTTAATCCGTTTCATACATTCTCCGCAGCATTCACTTTACGTTCTTCCTTGGGAAGTTTGCAGACAGAGAATTTGCAGCAAGATTCTCTGTGCTTTGTTTAGTAATATCGTTACAGATTGTACTCCTTTAAATATGGCTATCGTATCATGACACTATAAACATTCAATAAAAGCTGACATTCATCACTGATTTTACGGTTTTTATGGGGCTTCATGGTTTCACTTAAGTTGGAAATTTATATATTTACTGTTATACATGCGAACTATAAATAATCAAGATTGACCGGAAAAGGTCTGTTCATCGTTTCATTCTTGTAAACCAAGTTTGCACTCGCCACGTTGGCTGAAGGCAGCAATCGTCGACGGGAAATTGCCTTTACGATCGCTGCGGTCAACCACCGCGTCGTGTGTGAACTTTATTTGAACCAAATAATATTTACAATGTCATTTTTAAAATTGGGGTTGGAGTCCAAAATTCCTTAGTATCTTCGTCACTGAAAATCTGTGGATTTTAGAAGTCTACAAAGATTATGACCTGTTGGTTTTGTCTTCTTTTGTAATAATACATTACCAATTTCAAAGTAATGATCTTTTCTGCGCAGCTTCTCCAGGGTCTAAATCATCCTTGGAATCTCCTAGTTCCAGTTCAAGTTGATCTTTACAAGATTGTATAGAGCTCTCGACACGACTGCATGTGATATCCAGACGGGATTTGCTCTATAGTTTTTTTTCATTTTATTTGTCTTCTTTTCGGTGTAATGGATTAATTATAGGTATAGTCCAATGTTCTGGTAATTCTTCTATGTTGCAGATTTTCACTGCGCGTTGGTATAATGATCCGCTAACCGCTCCTGTTGCATATTTCCAAAGTTCCTCAAATTTTTTATCTTCTCCACTTGATTTGTGATTTTTGAGCTCTTTCAAGGCTTTGTAGACTTCATGTATTCTGGGTGGGTTTATATTTTCTGCTGGTGATTGAGTAGGGGTATCTGCGTTTATTTGAAGTAATTGTAGGGGATCTTTGCAATTTAGCAATTCGTTAAATGTTTCTGCTAAAATTTCTGCATTTTTTCCATTGGTGTGAGGTATCTTATTGTTTTTATCCTTTCACATTAATGTTGTTGGATAATATCTTTGTAGTCGTCTGCTAAATATATTGCAGTAAACCCTTGAGTTTGTTTCATCGCTATTTGTTTCTGTCATTAGAAATATATCTTTTTTGTATTGGCGTTTAACCCTTCTTATTATTTATTGGGTTATCTTGCTATGTTTTGTTGGTTAAATGCGTGATTCTTCTGTTTTACGACTGTTATTCCTTAACCAGTCTTCGTGTCTCTCTACCGTTGTTTTATCACACTTATCTTTCCACCATTGGTGTTTTATTCATTGGATTTATTGGGACTGCTGTTCAGCTCTTTGTTTCAATTGGTGAACTATTTCCTCTAGGTCATCTGTTACTTTATACTATCTGTTTGTTCACTGTAATTCACGTTATTTATCAATTTATAAGGATCGCAAGTTCTCTTCTTTTAGAGGTGGAACTTTTTCTTTATCAGTCGGGTGATTTTAATTTTTGTTTTTCTCATGTAATGAACTGATCCAGTATCTGCCCCCTTGGAGCTTTCGCCCTGTAGAGTTCCCTGTGACAATTTTAATCCAGAAGTACATGCTCCAATTGCCATTCTCCTTTTTCCAGTCTGGATGCTTCCACGTTTGGAGCTTATTTGGTCTTCTCTTCAATTATGTTGATTTTGAGATCATGTCATGATTTTTAAAGAATTCCAACACTCTCATGCCATTTCTTTTTCTTCTTTCTTGTGCTGGCCATTTCCTTATTATGTCTCTACATCACTTTTCCCTTCCTAAATGGGCATTAAAATTTCCAATTAAAATTTTGTTATGATTTTTATTTGTGGTTGTTGTCATCTGATCATTTTTTTTTGCAGAAAGGAAACAAAACTCTCACGCAAAACCACACACTAAAATGAAAATGAAAGTGCAATAACTGAAAGAGAAAATACAAATGTTAGTAAATATATGTGTAGCGCTGATATTCTTCCTAGAAGCTGTGTTGCAATCTAACTACGTAATCACAGAGAAACCAGAAGACTTTACTGGGCGAAAAGGACAAACATGTGTCAGCTTTCTATTAAAAAATTCTCTGTATATGAGAAAGCTGAATATATTGTTTTCAATTGTTTGAAATGAAGAAAATCAATCTAATTAAAAGCCAAAAGAAAGTCATTTTGAGTTCTATGAAAACTGTATAACTTAACCTTGCGGCAGGCGCGCTGACGATATTTACTCCAGCGGGCGTGTGCGGCGCTCTTTGTCACCTAACGTCAAATACCATTTACCCAACAATCTTTTTAGTTTTCTGGTAGAATTTACGCTACGATCGGAGGTTCGAATCCTGCCTCGGGCATGGATGTGTGTGATGTCCTTAGGTTAGTTAGGTTTAAGTAGTTCTAAGTTCTAGGGGACTGATGACCTTAGAAGTTAAGTCCCATAGTGCTACGAGGCATTTGAACCAGTTTGGTAGAATTTATAGAAGGGGTTTTGAGCTACAAGTAAGATCTTTATAACCACAAAAATGGTTCAAATGGCTTTGAGCACTGTGGGACTTACCATCTGAGGTCATCAGTCCCCTAGAACTTAGAACTACTTAAACCTAACTAACCTAAGGACATCACACACAATCATGCCCGAGGCAGAATTCGACCCTGCGACTGTAGCAGTCGCGCGGTTCCGGACAGAAGCGCCTAGAACCGCTCGGTCATAGCGCCCTGCTTATAACCACAGATTTCACTGCTATTATAGGCCTTTATTACAGCAAATCTTATAAAAATGTATAGTGAAGAGAAATGGAAACACTAAATAGCCACAATAAAGAACAAGACATCCAATTAAGAAAAAAAAAATCATTAACACATGTCAGGAATCACACACTTCCTTCCTCTGGAGAAGCTCTGCAGTCATTCCAAGTCGC
Source organism: Schistocerca cancellata (assembly GCF_023864275.1). NCBI lineage: Eukaryota > Metazoa > Arthropoda > Insecta > Orthoptera > Acrididae > Schistocerca > Schistocerca cancellata. Next base: position 631,395,125 of record NC_064626.1, on the reverse strand, counting down.
AATGTTGTGGCTGTGTTGCTTGCAAACAAATCTTTTGCAACTGTTGCAATTCGCGGTAGTTTTGTTATTTTTTTACCACTACATAAAAGCTCTTTTGACACTTTCTAATAACCTCTTCGTTACTTATGGGGACTGATCGATAGGGTGACAAATATCCTTGGATTTCCCAACGTAAAGTAAAGAGCTGACCTCATAGTCAAAATACACAGACTGGCAAATATAAGAATTGGTGAGAAATATGGACAGGAGCATGTGGATATAAATTCTATGGCATGCGACGAGCTGTAGAGAGTGAAATCTGAAGTGAGAGACAGGTATAGGAATATATCAGCGACTCTGAAATGAAGAAACTGGCAGAAGAGAGTAACTCGTGGCTGACTGCATCAAACCAGTCAGATGACAGATGCCCAAAAAAGTAAAAATTCCATTTACTCTTCAATGTTTTTCTCTGTCTTTTAATTAGAAAGGGAATAGATTCATCAACTGGTGTGTATGTGTCTTCGTAAAAAACATAAGAGGATCGTCTTTTACTCAGACTCAGAACTACAATAATATCTGTCAATGAATTTTTTTTAACTTACAGAGTAGTTAAAATTACATACTTTCAACTTTAATTATACATGCGTTTTGATTTAAAGAGAGAAATTTACCTCAGTTCCATTAAAAGTTTCATCGAATTTTCACATCGATGAAGTGGCCTCTCTCCTTCTCGATTTTGTTTTGTGTTTGTGACCACCTGCTACTATACTGGTGTCTTATCCTGGTGATAATTGGGGCTTTCGCTGCCATGCGCAGTACTTTACAGTTCACCTTCCTGTTACTGTTACCCGTAATCGCGCATAACCTTTGTACATCAGCGCACCGAGTTTCGGAGTTCAATGTAACTTTACTTTATGCGTATGTTTAGGAGGAAAGTCCTTATTTTTGCAGCTGTGAAACCATCTGCGCAATAGTATTCCTAGAAAGTGTAATTGTGAAATATGAAATGAATACCGAAGTTGTGGCTATTAGAAGGCTGTATTCCGTCCAAGCGTTTATCCGTGTTCGGTAAGTTCTCTTAGGAGGTGTAGAAGGTAAGGTGAAAGTGAGAAGGGAAGAATCAAGTAGAGAAGGCTTCTACCTACAATTAATTGCTCATGAGTACAGACAAGCGCACACTATGTTTCGCTGAGAGTAGTAGACATTTGTAAGCTACGTGACCTGCTGGAGTTCCCGATTGCACTGCACGACATTTCTGTAAGAATACACTCTTGCATCTTCTGGCGAAGTGCTGGTACGTTCCAAGTTCTTATTAATTGTTTCAGTCTTATATTACCACACGACACGTTGAAAGAAGTCTGCTGGGGTACACTTGTATTTGGCGCCCGAATATGATAATACTATTAATGTAAACTAAAATTGAACTATTATTTCATAAACGACGTATGTCTCTGATCGGCTTTGTAATGCGGATCGCTGACTGTGCACGCCCACAGAGCTGAAGATACTGCTTCTGATATGAGACTGTAGTGTTGCAGCAAGGAGCTCTGGGCGCTCAGTTACAGGTAGCTGTCTGTGAGTGAAAGAGCATGGTGTAGGCAGTTTTGTGGTGTGCTCTGTGAAGCCACCAATCGTTAGATTAAAGTAGGAATAACAGAACATAGAAGCTGAAGTGTTCATGCAAGCAAAGTAAAGATGTGAAATAACATTTTTTTCTTTTATCCAGCGCATTAGTATAGATGAGTTGGTTGATAATTTGTAATTGTTGAGTAACCCCAGAATTTTTGTAAACTGATTGATAAAAACACTAGTTAGATATTTCACTTTTGTGATGTTTCTAAGATTTGTTAACAGAGCTATATATGTGTGTGAAATTTGATGCTAGTTTAGTGGGGTTAGGTAATACTTGCTGTATAAATCTCATTGTTCGTGAATCAGTTAGTAAATATGATGTATTTCTCTTACTAATGTGACATCAATTGTCAGATTTTTTTAAAAGACAAACTCAACTTGCTAAAAAAAATCTGTTTTAATAATTCACCACAATCAGTACCGCCTCCCTGTCCGTGTCATATGTTTTTCAAAAAATTTGGATTTTTCTTAAATGTTTTCATGTATCAGCCAAAAGAATTTCATGTGCACTTCAAAATATTTTGTCCAGCGTTGCACACTGCTGAACCTGTAGATAGCACACACACACACACACACACACACACACACACACACACACACACACACACATATACATACATACATACACACACACACACACACACACACATATATATATATATATATATATATATATATATATATATATATATATATATATATAAGCGATCCAGTACCACCAAACACTTCTGTACTTTTAATACTGAAATCAAATCTGGCCCCTGCAAACGTAATAGGGCCATGCAGTAACTCTTGCACAGCAGTGATGCCCACACCAGAATCGCCAGCACTAAAGTCAATTGTATTCACGCTCTTGTACACTGGAAAACGGGATTTGATTTCAGTATTAAAAGTACAGAAGTGTTTCGTATATAGGTGGGAATTTAAGGAGATGGGACCTGGATAAACTGAAAGAGCCAGAGGTTGTACAGAGTTTCAGGGAAAGCATAAGGGAACAATTGACAGGTATGGGGGAAAGAAATACAGTAGAAGAAGAATGGGTAGCTTTGAGGGTTGAAGTAGTGAAGGCAGCAGAGGATCAAGTAGGTAAAAAGATGAGGGCTAGTAGAAATCCTTGGGTAAAAGAAGAAATATTGAATTTAATTGATGAAAGGAGAAAATATAAAAATGCAGTAAATGAAACAGGCAAAAAAGAATACAAACGTCTCAAAAATGAGATCGACAGGAAGTGCAAAATGGCTAAGCAGGGATGGCTAGAGGACAAATGTAAGGATGTAGAGGCTTATCTCACTAGGGGTATGATAGATACTGCCTACAGGAAAATTAAAGAGACCTTTGGAGATAAGATAACCACTTGTATGAACATCAAGAGCTTAGATGGAAACCGAGTTCTAAGCAAAGAAGGGAAAGCAGTAAGGTGGAAGGAGTATATAGAGGGTCTATGCGAGGGCGATGTACTTGAGGACAATATTATGGAAATGGAAGAGGATGCAGATGAAGATGAAATGGGAGATACGATACTGCGTGAAGAGTTTGACAGAGCACTGAAAGACCTGAGTCGAAACAAGGCCCCCGGGGTAGACAACATTCCATTGGAATTACTGACGGCCTTGGGAGAGCCAGTCATGACAAAACTCTACCATCTGGTGAGCAAGATGTATGAAACAGGCGAAATACCCTCAGATTTCAAGAAGAATATAATAATTCCAATCCCAAAGAAAGCAGGCGTTGACAGATGTGAAAATTACCGAACTATCAGTTTAATAAGTTACAGCTGCAAAATACTAACGCGAATTCTTTATAGACGAATGGAAAAACTAGTAGAAGCCGACCTCGGGGAAGATCAGTTTGGATTCATAGAAATGTTGGAACACCTGAGACAATACTGACCCTACGACTTATCTTAGAAGAAAGATTAAGAAAAGGCAAACCTACGTTTCTAGCATTTGTAGACTTAGAGAAAGCTTTTGACAATGTTGACTGGAATACCCTCTTTCAAATTCTGAAGGTGGCAGGGGTAAAATACAGGGAGAGAAAGGCTATTTAAAATTTGTACAGAAACCAGATGGCAGTTATAAGAGTCGAGGGACATGAAAGGGAAGCAGTGGTTGGGAAGGGAGTGAGACAGGGTTGTAGTCTCTCCCCGATGTTATTCAATCTGTATACTGAGCAAGCATTTAAGGAAACAAAAGAAAAATTCAGAGTCGGTATTAAAATCCATGGAGAAGAAATAAAAACTTTGAGGTTTGCCGATGACATTGTAATTCTGTCAGAGACAGCAAAGGACTTGGAAGAGCAGTTGAATGGAATGGATAGTGTTTTGAAAGGAGGGTATAAGATGAACATCAACAAAAGAAAAACGAGGATAATGGAATGTAGTCGAATTAAGTCGGGTGATGCTGAGGGAATTAGATTAGGAAATGAGACACTTAAAGTAGTAAAGGAGTTTTGCTATTTGGGGAGCAAAATAACTGATGATGGTCGATGTAGAGAGAATATAAAATGTAGACTGGCAATGGCAAGGAAAGCGTTTATGAAGAAGAAAAATTTGTTAATCGAGTATAGATTTAAGTGTCAGGAAGTCATTTCTGAAAGTATTTGTATGGAGTGTAGCCATGTATGGAAGTGAAACATGGACGATAAACAGTTTGGACAAGAAGAGAATAGAAGCTTTCGAAATGTGGTGCTACAGAAGAATGGTGAAGATTAGATGGGTAGATCACATAACTAATGAGGAAGTATTGAATAGGATTGGGGAGAAGAGAAGTTTGTGGGACAACTTGACCAGATGAAGGGATCGGTTGGTAGGACATGTTCTGAGGCATCAAGGGATCACCAATTTAGTATTGAAGGGCAGCGTGGAGGGTAAAAATCGTAGAGGGAGACCAAGAGATGAATACACTAAGCAGATTCAGAAGGATGTAGGTTGCAGTAGGTACTGGGAGATGAAGAAGCTTGCACAGGATAGAGTAGCATGGAGACCTGCATCAAACCAGTCTCAGGAGTGAAGACCACAGCAACAATATATATTTATAAAATTAGAGACCAGAATATTCGCGTTCCGCGGTTTCTGCTTTAGAGTTAAGACAATTTAAATGTTTGTGTAAACTCGCCATCAGTCAATATTTTTCATACAAGCAGAACAATTGTAACATGTATCCAACAGATTTATATATTTAAAGAACATTACCCCCGTTTGCTTTGTGAAACCTTTCATATTAAAATAGTCAGATATATATATTCTCTCAACCACTCTGTAGCGATATTGTTGAATTGTTGTCTTTGGGTTTACACTCTGTAATTGTTTTTTGAACCGGCGCAAACGTGTCAAGTTACCGGTGCATAACCTTACTATTAAAGATACCGAGATGGACGATTTTCAGATTATGGACAACAATGTTGAGAACGATCGTAACTACTCTGAAATGCAACAGGTATAAGAAAGCACCACAGATAACGTGAGTTCCTTTTCCTGAACTACTGTACAGTTTCCTAACACTACGATTTCAACCAATTTACCTTCTGCTCAGACTGTCGATTCCGGAACGGTGCACCAAGCTGAGGTAGATATTCGTACGACGCAGGTGTCAGAACAGTACTTTTTACCGAATCAGGTCAAATAACTTCGCAATTCTTGGACAGTCAATCCCGAATGCCAATGGTATGTCAGAGGACACAGTAGTGCAAAGTAATTAGCCTGTTTTAAAAAATCGATCACATTTCATTAACGGTAATTATGCAGATAATGCAACAAACGAGGCGCCCACGGTTGTAGATGATGTCTCCACACCACAAAACACAACACAGGTGACACTCGGGGCATCAATTGAAAGGAATACAGAAGCGATGCTTCAAAATCGAATGCAAATGATGATTAAACGGAACACTCAGTTCCGAGGAATACGAGAAAAACTAGGTGACGACACCACACAGTTCAGTGAAAGATTTAATAAAAATGATGAATAATTTCCCATCATACGAGAAATACAGGTTGATACTACCACCCAGTTCAATGAACAATTTTCAAGCATACGTGACGAGCTTAAATCATACACACAAACGACTGATAACCGCGAAGTGAAATGTAGTGTGTGGAGGGCTATGCGAGAGGCGTTCAATGAATTCGAAAGTAAAGTTCTATGTACTGACTTGGCAGAAAATCCTAAGAAATTTTGGTCTTATGTCAAAGCGGTAGGTGGATAAAAACAAAATGTCCAGACACTCTGTGACCAAAATGGTACTGAAACAGAGGATAACAGACTAAAGGCCGAAATACTAAATGTCTTCTTCCAAAGCTGTTTCACAGAGGAAGACTGCACTGTAGTTCCTTCTCTAGAGTGTCGCACAGATGACAAAATGGTAGATATCGAAATAGGCGACAGAGGGATACAGAAACACTTAAAATCGCTCAAAAGAGGAAAGGCCGCTGGACCTGATGGGATACCAGTTCGATTTTACACAGAGTACGTGAAGGAACTTGCCCCCCTTCTTGCAGCGGTGTACCGTAGGTCTCTAGAAGAGCGTAGCGTTCCAAAGGATTGGAAAAGGACACAGGTCATCCCCGTTTTCAAGAAGGGACGTCGAACAGATGTGCAGAACTATAGACCTATATCTCTAACGCCTATCAGTTGTAGAATTTTGGAACACGTACTATGTTCGAGTATAATGACTTTTGTGGAGACTAGAAATCTACTCAGTAGGAATCTTCATGGGTTTCGAAAAAGACGATCGTGTGAATCCCAGCTCGCGCTATTCGTCCACGAGACTCAGAGGGCCGTAGAGACGGGTTCCCAGGTAGATGCCGTGTTTCTTGACTTCCGCAAGGCGTTCGATACAGTTCCCCACAGTCGTTTAATGAACAAAGTAAGAGCATATGGACTATCAGACCAATTGTGTGATTGGATTGAAGAGTTCCTAGATAGCAGAACGCAGCATGTCATTCTCAATGGAGAGAAGTCTTCCGAAGTAAGAGTGATTTCAGGTGTGCCGCAGCGGAGTGTCGTAGGACCGTTGCTATTCACAATATACATAAATGACCTTGTGGATGACATCGGAAGTTCACTGAGGCTTCTTGCGGATGATGCTGTGGTATATCGAGAGGTTGTAACAATGGAAAATTGTACTGAAATGCAGGAGGATCTGCAACGAATTGACGCATTGTGCAAGGAATGGCAATTGAATCTCAATGTAGACAAGTGTAATGTGCTGCGAATACATAGAAAGAAAGATCCATTATCATTTACCTACAATATAGCAGGTCAGCAACTGGAAGCAGTTAATTCCATAAATTATCTGCAAGTACGCATTAGGAGTGATTTAAAATGGAATGATCATATAAAGTTGATCGTCGGTAAAGCAGATGCCAGACTGAGATTCACTGGAAGAATCCTAAGGAAATGCAATCCGAAAACAAAGGAAGTAGGTTACAGTACGCTTGTTCACCCACTGCTTGAATACTGCTCAGCAGTGTGGGATCCGTACCAGATAGGGTTGATAGAAGAGATAAAGACGATCCAACAGAGAGCAGCGCGCTTCGTTACAGGATCATTTAGTAATCGCGAAAGCGTTACGGAGATGATGGATAAACTCCAGTGGAAGACTCTGCAGGAGAGACGCTCAGAAGCTCGGTACGGACTTTTGTTGAAGTTTCGAGAACATACCTTCACCGACGAATGAAGCAGTATATTGCTCCCTCCTACGTACATCTCGCGAAGAGACCATGAGGATAAAATCAGAGAGATTAGAGCCCACGCAGAGGCATACCGACAATCCTTCTTTCCACGAACAATACGAGACTGGAATAGAAGGGAGAACGGATAGAGGTACTCAAGGTACCCTCCGCCAAACACCGTCAGGTTGCTTTCGGAGTATGGATGTAGATGTAGATACAGACATTAATGCCAGTGCAAAACATCTGTGCCATAAAATTGGGACCGAGCGAGGTGGCGCAGTGGCTAGACACTGAGTGGTTAGACACTGGACTCGCATTCGGGAGGACGACGGTTCAATCCCGCGTCCGGCCATCCTGATTTAGGTTTTCCGTGATTTCCCTAAATCGCTCCAGGCAAATGCCGGGATGGTTCCTTTGAAAGGGCACGGCCGACTTCCTTCCATAATCCGATGAGACCGATGACCTCGCTGTCTGGTCTCCCCCAAACAACCCAACCCCAACCCAACCACATAAAATTGAAGCTATGCCAGGCAATGTGCAGACAGCACCAAACATTTGAGGGATGACATGGATGCTTTATGACATCAATGTAGTGAAACCTATAAAAAGCTCACAGATAAAATCCAATCCTTTAATGACAGAATCGATCAACAAGACACTCGGTTAGATGCACGTCTAAAAGTTCGCACTGAGACCTCAGAAAAACGATACAAGGAGTTTCTCTGTAAACACACAGGGAAAACAATCGGTTTTTATAGTCATTAGCAGTACAAAGACAGGAAGTAGAACAGCTGTTGCTCACTAGTCTTACAACCAGTGTTGACGCTAGTATAAATTCTCTAAGTTAAGAGAGTAAAACAATCACAGAACCAAAAACAGACAGAAGTAACTGCTTTCAAGGCCACTGTTGACACACGAATCCAGAAAAGTTGAAGAAAAGTGCACAGATGACATTGAGTCGTTAAGCACCGTCTTGAACAATTAGAGCTGGTCCAGGACTCTGACACAATTAAAGCAGATTTGAAAAAGATGAATAAAACTACACGCAAACTACAGAAGCAAGTAGACGCCTTAGATTCAAACAATTCCTCACACATTCTTCTGCTCGCGGAAAGATGTGATGAGATATCAGCAAGATTAGAAATACTTCAAAACCAAACTGAAAATAAATCAAACTACACAAATCCCATTCCGTTTACTGAATCTCAGAAATATCAATCTATGCAGCAAATATTAAACCAGCTTGATGCACGTAACAGTTGGCTACTTAAGAAAAGTAATGGTTTACATCAGGAAGTAGCCAATATCAGAAAATTTTTCTCCATGTAATGAGTTTGAAACTTAAATCCCAAATAAGCAACAGTCACCTAACTTTCAACCTCACAATAATATGAGCAGACTACTAAGAGTGCGTGACATTAATGCAAACCAGTCGCCACACAATGTTTTTTTACGCCGCCGAAACTTCTCAAAATCTACAACACGAAGGATTCGACTATAAACATTTCCTATCTGTAAGGAAATTTAAGGTATTTAGAAATAACTGCACAGAGCAGCACCTCCTTAAGTAAATGCAGCAATTTTCATTTCGATGCCACCAAACTGGCCAGTGACATATAAGCTCGAATTTATCTGAAGCTATTTAGAGGGAGAATATTCGATGTGAATGAGACCCATTGCAAGGCAATGTCATTCCATCGAAGAGTTCCAAAATGCATTTCTAACTGCGTATTGGTCGGAAACGACTCAGCGACTCAGCTAATCAGTTTACCCAATTTTGAGCATTCCAGTTTTCCCATTATCATCCAGTTTTTTGAGTATATGGCCCAACAAAACCAGGACTTGACCAAACCGTCTAGCCAATATGCGCTCTTACAATTATGCATCTCATAACTTACGCACTCATTTCAGCATTCAGAGACCTATTACAGTCATTAGAAATTCAGCAACCGGACTACGCATTTGTCAATAAGAACTTTAATAACAGCAATCAAGGTAACAACTCATTCGGTTACAACGAGCAATCACACCTATTCCATAACAAGAGAAATAAAAGGTTTGGTTCATGGACATTTTAATGGGACCAACATTTCGATAACCAGTATGTCCAGCAACAGCAACAATATCAGGATTTCGACGCCAACGATCACAGTTTTCAGTCTCAGTTCTTGCCGCAGCCGCATCAGCCCGGAAATATTCAACAATACGGTCTACAAGCTCAATCGAAAGTCAAAGGGCCACCACCCAGCTTTGCCAGTATAGCCCAGTCTAATAATTTTACGCAACCGTAAGGGATTAATTTCTCATCCTAAAACCAATGCTTGCAGTCACATCGAAACGATCAACAGCAAAGTAATTTTCACCACAAACATAAAGGGAGTAATCACCAATTTAAACGTAATTTCGGCAAATTCATTCGTAATGAACCTAATGTTTGTTTCCATCCACCGCAGCATTCTGCAGACCAAAACAACCCTGCAATACAAATAATTGAACTACCACAACAATCTTCTGCCACCAATCAGCCCACTAGTAATGCATGGCTAGAAACTACCGACGCTGTTCATTCGGAAAACGTACAATGTCATTCTGCTGCTCATGATACAGTTCAGTAAAACTTTCGAAGGGACACACTATTACAAGAGCGACACAAACTCAAAAGAATATTTCTCATTCCATAGTTGTAATTAAAATTGGCTTGTATTTATTTTCTGCAGTGATCGACTCTGGTTCACCTGTAACAGTTATAAATGAAACAACATTTCAAAAATGTTACCCCCAATAATACCTGTCCTACCTTTCCACTTGGTAAAACGAAAATTCGAGATGCATTCTCCAACAAGGGAGTGGATGTGAAACTGCAAACACACCTGTCTTTTCTACTTGCTGATCACACATTCCAAGTTCATTTCTGGATCGTTCCCCTCTTAACAACCGACGTCATACTTGACATGGATTCCTTGTCGAACATGACGCTGTTTTTAATTTTAAGAAGTCATTGCACATATCGAAATCTGATGCGCAACAACTAGCTGTCACTTTTCAGACTACTTTGTCAGCTGAGGAGCAAGACATTAACAGAGTAGAAGTCATTCCAGCATCGAAGAATACTATTTGGCATACAGAATTATTTACAGACACGTATTTCTATAGCAACAATATCCCTGATGAATTTGACTACGACGTTGTGCAGACGGTCAACAGTAAGATAAATGAATGTAAAATTTCGATCGACGATGAGCGACAACACTTTCAGAATACTCTTAAACAGCACTCTGAAGTTAACAATGTACCGGGAACCATGTCCAGTTTTGTTTACGAATTCCAAGTAAAACCACGTGATACATTTAAGGCAAAACATTATTCCATTCCGTTCATCTACAGAGATCAAGTCAAGCAAGAATTTCAGGCTGTGTTAGACAAGGGTAGCACTGAACCAGCTGTTAGTCAATGTATTAATATGAAAAGCGTATCTGTTCCCGAAGGAACGGATACCATTGATGACTGTGCAGCTTCTCTAGAGAACAGATACCATCTTCATATAGTTAAAGGCTACCCGGCCATTGACCATCTGTGCGAATGCACACGCTTTGTCCGAACTGTTATGGGACTCGCCAGCTTAGTCTGGCGCGAGTAATGAGTGAATGGGCAAATATCCATTAGGAGTACTACGAATGTAGGTTGTGAACAGTTGGGAATGCGGGCTCGCGGGAGGCGTGCAAGGGATAAGTCCCTGCAGTCGCACTGGGTGGCTCAGATGGATAGAGCGTCTGCCATGTAAGCGGATCCTGGGTTCGGATCCCGGTCGAGGCACACATTTTCAGCGGTCCCCGTTGATGTATATCAACAACATCTGTCGGCAGCTAAGGGTTTCGATTTAATTATCATTTCAATATATTAACCCTTCTTACATTGTTAACAAGAAAGATGGCTCACTTCGTCTTGTGCTGGATTCACGTCAGATCAACGAAATCATCAGTACTGAAGCCGATCGTCCGCAAACGCTGGAAGAGCTCTTGCAAAAACTTCACGGAATGTCAATCTACTCTACTTTGGACCTAAAATCTGTATTCTGACAAATTCAGCTGCATCCTAATTGCCGAAAATACACTGCTTTCCAATGTTTCGGTAACTGCTACCAATTTTGTAAATTGTCTTTTGGTTTAACATTTAGCTCCACTGCGTTAATCCGCGCGATGGTTACTATTCCTCCAAATAAATTAAAAGACAGAATCACGAAATAAAGTGGCAACATTCTAATTGCAGAATCTTCTTGGTCGGAACGTAATTCTGTTCTTCGCATGCTTTTACAAACTTTTCTTACTCAGGGTGTTACATCGGACCACATTAAATCTCATTTTGGCAAGAATTCCATTAAATTTCTAGGTCACATCATTTCGGCAGACGGCATTACAAACTAGAAGCAATCCGTGAAATTTCAATTCCGTCTACCAAGTAACAACTTCACAGCTTCCTCTGTTTAATCAATTTCTTTCGTAGTTTCATACACAACTCACCACTAGATACCTCTAGATTATGTCATCTTACGGGTAAAAATACTATCTGGTAGCAGATGACCAAGCACAGTCCGAGTTTCTCACTCTAAAAAATGCTTTACTTAACGCTCCACTTCTATCACATCCTACCCCACAAAGGATTTTTCGATTGTTACAGACAGCTCCAAGACTGTGTCCACGTATTTAAGGAAATAGAGGAAAATGGTACAACTGTTAGGAAAAACATAGCCTTTGCTACTCGCATCCTCAAACGGTTGAAAGAAATTATTCTATCACCGAACTCGAAACATTATATGTTGTTTGAGCTTTCACCAAATTTCGTCATTTTCTCTATGGCAGACACGTAACAGTTTACACAGATCAGAGAGCTATTCCGTCTCTTTTATCAGCTAAATTCACACATGACAGACTTAGTCGCTGGAAACTTTATTTGCAGGAATTTGAGTTTACGATTGACCACAGCCCAGGAAACCAGAATACCATATCAGATGCACTTTCACGCTGCCTGTGCGGTAACCAGCAAGAAATCACCGCCAACAACTGTCAAACTAAATTCAGCCTTCTCTACATAAGACAGGTAGCAATTGCAAATTTTATTTTAGTATCATTAAAAGACATCGCCAGAGAGCAGACTAAAGACGACGTCTGGAAAGAGATCAAACTTCCGTGACGTGACACGAGCCAGACAACAATCAGAACTTAGTACAACGTGCACAATAGTATTCTGTTTCACTGCCCTCGCCCTGACAGAGATTATTGGACTGGAAAAGCGTATTCAGCGAGTCCTGGCGAATTGCAAAATTTGCCAGAAAGCTAAATCCAAAAAGTTGCCTTGGTGCAACACTACAGTCTCAGATGAGACGCAGCATCTTCGGCTCTGCGGTTGTGCACAGTCAGTTATAAAGCCGACCAGAGACATGCATCGTTTATAAAATCATAGTTCCATTTTAGTTTACATGAATAGTATTATCATATTCGGGCGCCACATACAAGTGTACCATAGCAGACTTCTTTCAACGTGTCGTGTGGTAATATAAGACTGAAACAATTAATAAGAACTTGGAACGTACCAGCACTTCGCCAGAAGATGCAAGAGTGTATTCCTACAGAAATGTCGTGCAGTGCAATCGGAAACTCCAGCAGTTCACGTAGCTTCCAAATGTCTACTACTCTCAGCGAAACATAGTGTGCGCTTGTCTGTACTCATGAGAAATTAATTGTAGGTATGAGCCTTCTCTACTTGATTCTTCCCTTCTCACTTTCACCTTATCTTATACACTTCCTAAAAGAACTTACCGAAAACGGATAAACGCTTGGGGGGAATACAGCTTTCTAATAGCCACAACTTCGGTATTCATTTCATAGTTCACGATGACACTTTCTAGGAATACTATTGCGCAGACCGTTTCCCAGCTGCAAAAATAAGGACTTTCCTCCTAAAACATACGCATAAAGTAAAGTTACATTGAACATCGAAGTCGGTGCGCTGATGTACAAAGGTTATGCGCGATTACAGGTAACAGTAACAGGAAGGTGAACTGTAAAGTACTGCGCATGGCAGCGAAATACCCAATTATCACCAGGATAAGACACCAGTATAGCAGCAGGGGATCACAAACACAAAACAAAATCGAGAAGAAGAGAGGCCACTTTATCGATGTGAAAATTCGATGAAACTTTTAATGGAACTGAGGTAAATTTCTCTCTCTTAATCAAAACGCATGTATAATTGAAGCTGAAGGTATGTAATTTTAACTACTCTGTAAGTTAAAAGAAAATCATTATTGTAGTTCTGAGTCTGAGTAAAAGCTTATCCTCTTATATTTTTTACGAAGACACATACATAGCAGTTGAGGAATCTATTCCCTTTCTAACTGAAAGACAGAGAAAAACGTTCAAGAGTATATGGAATTTTTACTTTTTTGGGTCGTCTTTCATCTGACTGGTTTGATGCAGTCCGCCACGAGTTGCTCTCTTCTGCCATTTTTTTTTTAGAGTAGCACTTGCAGCCGACATTCTTAATTACTTTTCAGATATATTCCTATATCTGTCTCTCTCTTCAGATTTCACTCTCTACAGCACGTCGTGTGCCATAGAATTTATATCCGCATGCTCATCATATATCGTATCATTCTGTCCATATTTCTCACCAATTCTTATATTTTCTAGTCTGTGTATTTGGATTATGAGGTGATAATTTACCTGAATTAAAAGTTTTGGCCAAGTCTTTCAAGACGACTTCCATGAATTGCACAGTCTTTGCACTCCGCCACGTCATGTTAAAATTAGCACTTCAGCAAATGGAAATTGCTTACATGCTGCCTATAAAGAACACAATCGACAATTACTCACTTTTATCAGCACGTTAGTTATTGTTGATGAGTCTGAAAAAGATACTCCCCAAGCATTTATGATAGCTTGACATAAAATACGTAGAGGATTTTAATTGCTTTAGAAGTGCTCCTCTTACTGAGATTTTTCTTTCACGTGCCTGAAACTTACTACATTGAACAACAGCCATCAGACAACTTTGCCGAAGAAAGAAGATTTCGAATGAGTAAGTGCCTTTTACCATCATTCCTTAGAGACCTTTACCAGTAACAGCTGTTGTTCACCCCGACGTTTAGCAACACAGCCTTGCTTTTAACTCTGTCGTTCAGATTTTCTGTTCTATAAAAAATCTGTCTGAGACGAGCTGTGTCTCCTGGTTCTCTCTCCAGTTTCCTCACAAAGAGTAGTCGCCCTTAATGAGTTAGTGGGGCACCATTCATCATTTGTGTCTTTCGCTAACTGTAATCAGTTTAATTATTTGAATTGTCCACAATTCGTTTTACTCGTTGCTCTCAGTGAAAGTTAGTTAGTTTATATGCGGTTAAGTGGATTGTATCCATATGCAATACTTGAAGGCCTGTAAGTACAGGCAATCAAAACGCTAAGGTTTTTGTTTTGTTATTAGTTATTTCGGGAATTTTGATCATACGCAGACGCTTTAACAACCGTCGAAAAGGTAAATGACAGTAAGACAGAGTATGGTTAGAGCTGAATTTCTAATTCGAGCTGGAGCCTACTGAAGTATTGTAAGAGGGACGTTCAATAAGTAAGGCAACTCTTTTATTTTCTGAATGCATGTTGGTTTTATTCGGGATTGCAATTCACCATGTTATTCCCCGTTCTTTTGGCCACAAAACCGTATTTCCCAAAATAATCTCCATTCAATGTGACTACCTTACGCCACCTTACTAGGATGGCCAGAAGGCCGCACGTTACCACTTTGCTGGTCGACGTAGGAGCCAACGACTTGCTGCTTCAATAACATCCCTATCATCCACGTACTGCTTCACGCGGAGTGCATCCTTCGTTGGGCAAAACACATGGAACTCTGGAAGTGCGAGATCCGCGCTGTAGAGTGGATGAGGAAGTTTTGTGCGCCCTTCTTGGGAGTGCAGACTTCCGTGAAGCATTGCGTTATCATGGAGAACTTCGTTTGCATTTTTGTGGCGACGAACTCGCTGACGTTGTTTCTTCAGTTTCCTGGGGGTAGCGCAATACTCATCAGAGTTGATCGCTGCACCACGATGAAGAATATTAAACAGAACCCCTCGGAGTTGCGCACTGAGGCGTTTGATTGTGATCTGTCGAAACCTTAGGATGAGAGTGTCCACACGTTCCAGCATTGCAGGAGTCACAGCTGTGTGCGGCCGGCCAGTACACTTCGCCCAACTACTCACTGTGCTATTGTTCTCTGCCAGATGTCAGTAAATGTTCTGCAAGCGACTATGAATATCTGTGATGCTCTCGCTTTCCGTCAATGGAAACTCAACATATCTCTGTCTGGAAAGCACCTCCATTACAGACACCATTTTGAAGGCTACGTATACCGCCACCACCTACCAGAACTTCATGAAACTATATGGGTTGAAGCGGGAACATTTCACAGTGTCCCGCTACAAATTATGCCGTTTTTTCAACCGAAATCTGCAGAGAAAAAAAATGTGTTGCATTACTTACTGAACACCATCGTATTTCACAAGTGCTCCACAGATTCTTTTTGCCATTTCAGGTATTACAATGACGTCGATTGGAATTTTGGTATCCGCGTTTTGAGGACTACTGTAGACACATGGGCTCAAACACACACACACACACACACACACACACGCACACACACACAGAGAGAGAGAGAGAGAGAGAGAGAGAGAGAGAGAGAGGAAGACAGGACCTGCCATACTAATGTTTTCTTCCGTATTTTTCCCGTATAATGATTTACTGAATGTAGCTTGTAAGTGAACTTGTAGTTCATTATCAGCAAATACGGGCAGGATGCAATTCGCACTGCGGAGCAGAGCCGTGCCGCGCCAGCCTTTTGGCGTCCTTTATCCGACTGCGCGATCGTTTTTCACAGAGGGCGCCCGCAGCGGTCCCGTGTCCACCCTGTGTGTTATTAGCGCTAACAGATGTGGGACGTATGCAAGGCGAAGCAGAAAAGGAAAAACGTAAAAGTAAAAAATGAAAAGAGTTCTATTTTCTGCAGGGCGGAAAATGCTGCTGCAGGTTTCCCCACCCCTCTTGTTCTGCTTTTTGCGAATGTTAATAAGCAAGCAAAATGAAAGACTGGTCCAGCGCGTAAACGCGTACAGTGAAAACACTCCATAGGTTGTTCGTGTGTACGTGGTAGAGCCTACTTTCTATTAAAAGCCAGAAATTTACATGGTATACCAACTGTAATTTAGTAGAAATAAAATTGGAGTACTGTTAACTGCGTCTTTTACGTTTAAAATTTTTGTTTGTTGACTGATTTCACATCCCCTCCCATAGGAGGCGGGGTGAACTGGTAACACATTGTCTGCGGCTGATCGGAATTCAACCATGAAGTGTGTTTTTACCTTAATGATATTGTGTGGGAACCCGAGACAGTGGAAAAAGAAACTTAACTCTATCGGAGTATTTTGATCAGAATTGTACACTGAAGAGCCAAAGAAACTGGTACACCGGCCTAATGTCGTTTGGGACCCCCGCGAGCACGCAGAAGTGCCGCAACACGACGTGGCATGGACTCGACTAATGTCTGAAGTAGTGCTGGAGGGAAATGACACCATGAATCCTGCGGGGCTGTCCATAAATCGGTAAGAGCACGATTGTCTGCAGATCCCTTCTGAACAGCACGTTGCAAGGCATCCCAAATATGGTCAATAATGTTCATATCTGGGGACCAGCAGAAGTATTTAAACTCAGAAGAGTTTTCCTGGAGCCACTTTGTAGAATTCCGGACGTGTGGAGTCTCGCATTGTACTGCTGGAATTGCCCGAGTCCGTCGGAATGCACAATGGACATGAATGGATGCAGTTGATCAGACAGGATGCTTATGTACGTGTCACCTGTGAAGAGTCGTATGTAGACGTATCAGGGGTCCCATATTGCCCAACTGCACACGCCCCACACCATTACAGAGCCTCCACCATCTTGAACAGTCCTCTCCTGACATGCAGGGTCCATGGATTCATGAGGTTGTTTCCATACCTGTACACTCCATTTGCTCGATACAATGTGAATCGAGGCTCGTCCGACTAGGCAACATGTTTCCAGTCATCAACAGTCCAATGTCTGTGTTGACAGGCCCAGGCAAGGCGCACAGCTTTCTGTCACGCTGTCACAATGCAACCAAAGGTGGTGTAGATACTGTTGATTACATGTGTACATTGTACTCCACTCAGGGGACAACAAAAACATGGCCATCAGCCTTGTTTTCCCGGTATTTGGATGTTGCTGGAATTAATTCCCAAGTGTTGTTCTTCGCAAATAATCCAGTTAATGGTTCAGAAGAAGGGCGTATGTCACAAACATGTCCCTGGATCTAATGGAGAGCCAGTTGAAAAAAAGAAAGAGCTCAGCTCTTTACTTTAGGTAGGGAAATCCAAGAATATTTGTCACCCTATCGATCAATCCCCATAAGAAACAAAGAGGTTATTAAAGGTGTGAAAAGTGCCTTTTTGTGGTGATAAAAATATAACAAAACTACCATGAATTGCAACAGTTGCAAAAGATCTGTTTGCAAGCAACACAGCCACAACATTGCGACTTGTAATGACTGCTGTGCTTCTCCAGAGGTACGAAGTGTGTGATTCTTGACATGTGTTTACGATATATTTTTTTAATTGGATGTCTTGTACTTTATTGTGGCTCTACAGTATTTTCGTTTCTCTTCACTATACATTTTTATAAGATTTGCTGTAATAAAGGCCTATAATACCGGTGAAATCTGTGGTTACAACGATTTACTTGTAGCTCAAATATCCTTCTATAAATTCTACCAGAAAACTAAAAAGATTTTTAGTAAATGGTATTTGATGTTAGGTGACACAGAGTGCCACACGCGCCCTCTGGCTTAAATATCTTCAGCGCGCCTGCCGCAAGGTTAAGTTATACCGTTTTCATAGAGCACAAAATTACTTTCTTTTGGCTTTTAATTAGACTGACTTTCTTCATTTCTAATTTTGGATTTCATGAAACTTACAATTTTGTTTCGCGACAGTGTCCGTATGTCCAACACACTTTTTGTCAGTAACTGAATAGATACCTGGAAGTCCATGTTACAAGAGGAGGAAGTTTTTGAAAACAATATATTCAGTTTTCTCATATACAGAGAATTTTTTAATAGAAAGCCGACACATGTTGGTCCTTTTCGCCTAGTAAAGTCGTCTGGTTTTTCTGTGATTACGTAGTTAGATTGCAACACAGCTTCTAGGAAGAAAATTAGTGCTACACGTATATTTACTAACATTTGTATTTTCTCTTCCAGTTATTGCAATTTCATTGTCATTTTAGTGTGTGGTTTCCGTGAAATTTTTGTTTTCTTTCTGAAAAAAAATGGAATGTGAAGATCTTTGTTGCGTGGGCAGATAATAGTACAAACTGTGTGAATGATTTCAGTCTTACCTAGATTTTTCGCAGATATTGCTCTTGCCCAAAAGAATTTATTACTTCCGGTTATACAAGCACAAAAGTCGATTTACATAAGTAATTTAGATTTCAGAGAATGAAAATAACTTTCCCACACATTAGAGGTCTTTATTAGGAAAAGCAACAGAACAGATATCCGACAGTGAACAAGAAATTTCAGAAGTCGATTTACATAAGTAATTTAGATTTCAGAGAATCAAAATAACTTTCCCACACATTCGAGGTCTTTATTAGGAAAAGCAACAGAACAGATATCCAACAGTGAACAAGAAATTTCGGAAGACGAATCGGCAGACGAAATTTCGCAACCACTTACTGAGACAGTCAAATCGATTGTGCTTCCCTTTCTTTTAATCAAACAGTGGACGAGCCAAAATCAATTAGTGACAATACAAACTTAGTAGTGACAATACACACTAGTCGTTGAAAATGCAGTAATTATGAATGCCGCGATCCATAGTCCAATTTCGTTAGAGTTGCTGTTAAATATGAAGAAAACACTAGTACAAAACGCAGAAAAATTTCAGGTAACAGACAAAACACTAGAACAAAACACAGAGCAATTTCAGTAAATAGACAAAACGTTTGAACAAAGCATTGAACATTTTCAAAAAATAGGCAAAATACTTAAACAAAAACGTGAACAAAGAACTATAATTTTCGAGTAACATAAGCAGAAACTCAGATAACATTTTACTAGTTTGTTCTTCACGTACAAACAAATGTAAAGCTTTGAAACAGCATACAGACGATCATGTAAGAATAATGGAACAACATCTTACATCTAGTGAAACAGAATCCAAGTGCTAAGATTTTGGTTATTGTTACTTACATCTTGGCACTTCAGCTATTTATGTGTGTTCATGGCATTCATGTGATATTTTGCGAGAACATAATTTCACACGCAGTCGGAACACTGAACAGTCTTGGCGGCATACCAAAGAAGTTTTGTGGATACAGAAAGGTTACAGTCAACTTAGACGATTGGTTTCTTGTAGAAAAGTGCACTAGCACACAACACGGTGAGCATTCCACACACCAGTATACTCAACATTTGAGCAAAAGAACTACGAAAAGGAGTGACTATCTGAATTACATGTATTTTCCTACTTTTAAATGAGGTAGGGAATCCAGTATACTTTTCTGGATACATCGACTGAAGAACGATACCCTCCTAGCTGTGTGTTTACTTTCTCAATTTCTTCGTACACTCTTCTTCTCCCACTATCCTTTTTAGTCTTTAGGTAGAAGGAATTTTCTGCTATTACACAAAGGTAAATATGTTGAAAGTAATTTTGGTGACCTGTGAGTTATGAGTAAAAATGTGTCATGTTGGCGACAATGCAGATTCCAAATCTGACAAAACTGAAAACTTTGACTACACGCATTTACTGACTGTAACAAAATTTGACTCAGTTAAAAACATCTTACTGGGGGTCATAAGCTCGCTGTCAAACCACACACCTCCCGCAAAAATAGAAATTGTATTTTCGGTAAACTTTTTCTTCTTAATACCAAGTTTTTGGAATTGAAGCACTTGTTGACGAAATAAACATTTAGGTTTGAAAACATCATTTTTTGTATACGGCAGTAGCAGTAGTGAGTTATTAAATGAAAAATTTAGTACCAGTTCTGGTGAGATACATAGATTATTGTTGTGTTGTCCAAATGGAAAGTCATTCCTGCAAATAGCAGTGATACTGATGGATTACAAGTATATTAAGAATTTCTTATCCATTCAAGGAATAATTACAGGTTGTTAAATGTAAGACTTTGTCCAAGATGATATGTGTGGTGTCACCGCCAGACACCACACTTGCTAGGTGGTAGCTTTTAAATCGGCCGCGGTCCGCTAGTATACGTCGGACCCGCGTGTCGCCACTGTCAGTAATTGCAGACCGAGCGCCACCACACGGCAGGTCTAGAGAGACGTACTAGCACTCGCCCCAGTTGTACAGCCGACGTTGCTAGCCATGATTCACTGACA
Source organism: Schistocerca cancellata (assembly GCF_023864275.1). Classification (NCBI taxonomy): domain Eukaryota; kingdom Metazoa; phylum Arthropoda; class Insecta; order Orthoptera; family Acrididae; genus Schistocerca; species Schistocerca cancellata. Next base: position 631,374,382 of record NC_064626.1, on the reverse strand, counting down.
ACTACGCTCTCATTTGCCGAGACGATAGTTAGCATAGCCTTCAGCTACATTTGCTACGACCTAGCAAGGCGCCGTATTCACTTTATATTGAGATTATATTACTGTATCATCAAGAGCAATGTTCTACAAATGTGGATTAAAGTTAAGTATTTCAGAAGCTACGTACTTTTCTTTATAGCATTCATTACGTATCCTGTTTCAGACCTCACGCCAGCCTGCGTGAGCATATAGCGTGCATTTCGGTCTCCTCACACAAAACAGTGTTGGCACTTCTGCCGACACATCAATATGTATTCTTTTGGAGATTTTCTTTTCATGATCAGTTGTGCAGTAATGAAAGCTTGTTTGTTCCGTAGTGTTATTTATAAAAAGTGACTGTGTTGTGTTTCTCGTGTAAACACTGATTAATGAAACAGAGCACGGAGTATTTACCATCGATTAATTAAGAAACGTGAGGATATTATGAAAAATGAAGTTATTATGATGAGAATAAATTGAGAGAAATGTATTGAAGGTATTAGTGATTATTAATGATGATGATTATGAGGATAATGATGTCAATATGATACGAAGATGCAATAATTAGCAATTATGATATATTATGACGAATTAGGAGGTAATGGTCTGGATATTTGTTAAGGATCAAGTTTTTGTTGAAACTGCTTTTTTTCCTTGTATGTACATATTTCTTAGATGACGAACAGTTTTATGTTTAGTGATACAACAGAGATCTGGAGTGGTAAGTGTCACCAATACGGTAAAAGGTAACAATTATTTTTTATGTGAAGTGTTTTGGGTCATGAGGCACAACTGGTATGGCATATATTTCTGACATATTATTTTCTTTATGATGTTTTGCGATTTTTTTTGTTTTGCTCCAAATGACATACAAAAGCGTTATCTTGCTGAAGTATATACCTTTTTCTTTTGTAATTAGCAACACACCTTTTTGTCTTCAGGTCAGATTACACATTGAAACGAATTTGGCTGTTATGTACATAGTCCAGATTTATGAGACACAGTTGCACAGAGGGTGCACCATTGAATGACAAGTTTCTATGATGACACTGGGCAGAGTTGGAAAACATGAATGAGAAGACCATTAATCGAAATACAGATATATTTTCCGGTAAAAATGAGTATTTTGATCAACAATGTGGTACTAATTCAAAACTTTTTTTTCTGTTTTTGCATTGTAGCAGTAATTGTTTAATTTTCACGCAATGACTTAAGTTTCAGTTGTGTAATGTACATAATTTCTTTGCACAATACGGCTGTTGCTTAACATAGCTTTTGTCTCTTGTGAACTCATCCATTACACAATTACTGGTGCACCAACATACCTATTGACACTGACTTCGTGTTGACATTTTGTGATGACATTGGTATCTTGCATTTTTTGATGACATACTTGGCTTTTGTTACGGCATTGCTTATCTGATGAACTGTTTTTGTGAATATATGTATTCTTTGGCGTCTATACTTTTACGAGTGTTCGCCTTAAGTATTTATTGTTAAAGCTATAAATGAGGTAAATGTCATGACGTAACAGAACTGTGAAAAATGTGTATAGGAAGAGAATAAGCTGAAAATGTAACAGAAGTACCTAGAAATGAGAAAGAAATGTGTACCAAAAAGAAAAATGTATGTAGTAAAATGTGTGAGCAAGTAAGTCAAACTGCGTAAATGTTATGGTTGGTTCAAATGGCTCTAAGCACTACGGGACTTAATGATATGGTTGAATAAGGCTATTGATTGCATTGTGGAAATAGAAATGAGTATAGGCAGGGTGAAGAATAATGATTGTATTATATGCTCATGATGACATGATAACGAAGTATTTGAAGGAAATTTTAATAGAATTGTTTCGATAGATAAATTAACATAATGTTCTTGACAGGTAAATTGACTTGAACGTGTTATTATGTGAATATGATCTTTTTGGTACGTAAAGTGAAATAAATATATAATGAGAAAAGTGCAAGATTTGAGTGAAAATATAGTACGCATACAAGTACAGTAGTTAGAAAGCTGATCAGTTCACTAGAGATATATATGACGCTAAGATAAAATATCACACAGACTGACAGATACTTTGAAGTGCACTTAATTCTCTTTCCTTTTCCTTTACAAAAAACTATGATACATTCTATGTTTGTCCTTTATTTCTGGTCTATACTCCTTCTTCCTCTTACATTTTTTTTTTCGTGTAGGGATTTTTATTGTCACTGTTCCTATGGTTTACTTCTTAGTTCTGAGTACCTAACATTTTAGGTAACATAAGGTCTATTGTTGTTTCTAGCACATTTTCTTGGCCATTCATCACTGAAATGAAGTTAGAAGGTAATAGTGTTTTGTCAGTTGCTACTCTTACTACCTTTATTTATTATCTGGCAAGGAATATTGCATAATTCTACATGTATGTAGATGTTTCTCGATCACACTGCTTATTGTAATCTACAAATATTCATGTTTTTTACATAAGCTTCATCCTACTTTTTCATGCAATACTCTTGTACTATTTTAAACGTTTGATAGGAATAATAGGAATAAGCTTATTTCCTAAAGATACAATGCTGCACGTGCAGTTCAAATATTTGTAACATATTGCAGAATCACGAATTCAGTGAAGCTGCCACGGATTTAATTAGGTTGTACACATAATTAAAGAAAGTAGTAGTACATAGTGTGAAATAATCTACGAGACTTCAACTGGACATGAGTTGTCAGTGGAAAACTACTTCCCTGAGTCTGCTGATATTTGTTTCTACATTTACTAGCAACCTTCGGAGGTTTGTTATTGATGGACATTCAACTGGCTTCCTAGCTGCTCCTAAGCCTGATGTTAAATTTTTCCTACTCGTCGACGTTGCCCACCTTGGGTTCAATGCTACAGGGTAACCATCTTCATTGGTGGCCATGCTTCAAGAAATGTGTTAGCATTGTGTTGGTTGCATTCATTTTCTTAGTCACGTGATTAATAACAAAAAACATTAACAATATCTTCGTTGGTGCTAAGTGATGCGACATTTTACCTTCAGCTGTATTCACATACTAGCCTTAGGGTTAATGATATAAGACATTAAAGCATATCTTTGAAGGTTATGAGTGATGCAGTATTTCCCTACAATCTAAAAAACTCGGAAAATGTGTGCATTTTACCTCCTTGTGCAAAGACCATCTTCAAACGTAAAACGCCAATCAGAATGTTCTTTTGTACAGTTCGCAACCTAAATCCTATCACTGGTAATATTATTTATGACCGTAACTTATTGTAGTCACATCCTTGTAATTCATTTTTTTAAAAAAGCTAAGACAATTCGTCTTACCATACTAAGACAATTCAAATGAAATTTTTTCTGTGGGGCAGGGGATACTGTAAGATTCTCATACGTTTTCTGCTATTGTAAATGATCCACCTTTACTGTAATGGGACAAAGGCGAATGAGCGCACTGCATGAGTAGTGAATAAGATCCTTGACTGTGTCTTTAGTTTTATTTGTGGCTGACTTGCTAGTCAGTCAGTCGTGCAGCGCTGCCGGAACATTCTTATTTGGGGCATAGCGAGCAGTTGAGTTTTTTAGAAACTGAGATCTGTTATTTGTCAGTTTTAGTGAAACTTTCTTTTTTTTTAGGCATGTCTTCTGACTGATTTAATGCGACCCACCACAAATTCCTCTCTTGTGCTAACCTCTTCACTTCAGAGTACTTGCACCCTATGTCCTCAATTATCCGTTGGATGTATTCCAATCTCTGTCATCCCCTAAAGTTCTTAACTCTACAACAACTCCCTCTAGTACAGTGGTCGTCAAACTTTTTTGCTCAAGAGCCATTACTGACAGTGTGGGACAGCACCTTAGGTAGCTTATGTACGTATCTTATTATCATTTGGTTACTCATATAAATTAGTAATAGTAATCGTTAAAGGTTGGTACCATTTGCACCATGTCGACTTCTCTCTGCTTCAGATGGCTTCCACTTCTGACGACCTCAGGGTTGTGAAATTACGTTACCTGATGAAGTGTTGTGTTTTCTGTGTGCGAAAATGATGTGTTGTGTTGTCTGTGTGAACAGATGATTAACTGGATAATAATATGAATTGTACTTACATTTAAATCCTTTAGACAATATGAGACACGAGGACAAACGTTTAGCAAACGTTCTGAATTTCATTTTTCTTCTGCTCCTTGGGTTGTATTACAACAACCGTAAGTTGAACTCATATTCATTGCAACAAATATGTAGCATATTTGAATGTGACAGTCTTTATAGTGCGCATCCACGAAACACACGAATCCATGTTAGGTTGTGTGTCAAACTTTATGCCGCAGCAGCTGATCAGTACAAGCTGCGCACAGCAGTTAGTTGTTAGTACTGGAAGACAAATAATAAAACACTTCCCCTCTCAGACCCTCTAACGCGTCAATGATCATGTTAATCATCCCTCTGCCTCTGTGATAGGTGGCTAAGTTTACTTAGCTCATGATCGAATTGACCAATTAATATTAAGAACATCATAAAATATTAATGTCTTTGTAACTGTTGTTTGTCAATGAGCAGCAAAACGACAGTCTTAAGCAGCTATTAACGTTAGTTTGGTTTTTGAATTTGGCTGTTAGTTGACAGATGCATATTATTGTAAAACATAGCGGACAACGGCGGGCCGCACGAATTCTTAATTCGGACCACATGCGGCCGGTGGGCCACAGTTTGACGACCACTGCTCTAGTATGATGGATGTTCTTGACTGATGATTTAACGTGTGTCCTCTGATTCTGCCCCTTTCTCTTGTCAGTGTTTTCGGTAAGTTCCTTTCTTCGCTGATACTGCAGAACCCCTTTATTCCTCATCTGTCCACCTAACTTTCGACACCCCCCCCCCCTCCCCCACCTAACTTTCGACACCCTTCTAGAGCTATCTGTTTCAAATGCTTCGATTCTGTTTTCGATTTTTCCCAATGTTTGTGATTCGCTGACATCCAATGTTATGATCTACCAAGTATTCGAGCAGAGAGAACTGGCTAAGTGTTGTGCAGTTTGCCTACCTCAGGAGCTACTGTACTGCAGGCGCAAACATGCAGCCTTTGCATTGTTGGCAGATCTCCTCCCCCTGCCCTCACCCACTCTCCATCCTCTATATTTCCCCAAACTTGCTTGAGGCCAATTGTGTGACTAAAAATGGTGCGAAAGAGAGCCATGGGATATGGTTATGCGATTTATCACCTCTCCTCTGATTCACAACGTTGTTCCTGTCGTTTTGTTTCAGGCCCTTGCTCCACCATCTTATCCTCATAGTTTGATCTCGAGCCATACGCCGCCGTCTCGTTCTTGTAATTCGATCTCTCGACATCCACAGATGTTTCAAAAGCATCTCCTCGTACATACCCCAGAGCTGCCATTTATTGTGAAAGCTGATCTCTGACGCCTGCTCTGCCTACTCTCATACTTTATTCTATGTACCCAATAAATTTACGCTGTATGAACTAGTGAACAGTTGACGTCTAGTGTTCAAGATTCACACTACAATGCCCACTGTATCATCGAGAATGAGACGTATATCAAACTTCCTGGTAGATTAAAACTGTGTGCCGGACTGAGAATCGAACTCGGGACCTATGCTTTCCGCGGGCAAGTGCTTTACCGTAGGAGCTACCCAAGCATGACTCACGCACCGTCCACACAGCTTTACTTCCGCCAGCACCTCGTCTCCTACCTTCCAAACTTCACAGAAGCTCTCCTGCAAGCATTTGCCCCCGAAAGGGAAAGGTCCCGAGTTCGAGTCTCGGTCCGGCACACAGTTTCAATCTGCCAGGAAGTTTCATAACAGCGCACACTCTGCTGCAGACTGAAAATCTCATTCTGGAGACGTATATTGCCTATCGCCGATGGTGAAATTTGTATTTCTTTATACAGAAACCTGTATGTAGCTTTATGCAAATTACGCACGGTGATTTTTTTACACTGTGTACAAACTCTAGGGATTGATCGAGGAGAGGATATGAAATAAAAAAGGTCTAATGAACTTATGTCCGGAAATGCATGGCTTCTATGCCAGAGATCATTTATTCAGTAATACTTTGTTACAGAGATTGTTGTGTAATACGCGTTGTAATGTAACTGCAGTTACAATATGCAGCTTTGACATTTTCATATTGGTCGTGAATTTTGGTAGTATCATCTTCAAGTGACTCTAACTGTACAGCATGACTACGCGTTTCCTTTTGCAGAGTAGCAACAATTTCACTGGGTGCCGACTTTCTAAATTTAGCAAAAAGTAGGGCTTCGTGTTGCCGCTGAGCTTCAGAAATGGTATTAAGTTACTCATCAACGGATACTTCTCTGTATGACACACTTTGATTAAGGTTCTCATGAGCTGTAGTTACTTCGCTTAAACTAGATGCGGCATTGGTAACCTCTGTTGTAATTATCATTTACGCGATCTGTTAAAGCTTAGAAACTGTCTTTTAATTCGTCAGAGAGTGGTTTCTGAGTGTCAAGGAGCGCATCTAATGATTTTTACGCTCTCCGAATTTGTGATTAAGCTCTTGCACATGAGTAGCCTGTGCATCAAAACGTTCTGTAAGAGATTCATGATTTTTAGTACATAATGTAACTCAAGTTCTTGAAAATGCTTTGTAACGGACTCTTTACTGTTTTTAAGTTCGTCAAAGCGAGTGGATTGTTTATCAAAACGTTTCGTGTCTTGTTGTTTTCTTTAAGTACCTCAGCAAAACGACTGGCTTGTTCCTCAAAACGTTTATTGTTTTCTTCAGATAATGTCTTAATAGCTTGCAACAAGCGTTCAAAATCTGATTGAGAAAAGGAATGTGAATTGTTGGTTGTCATGCTGTTGCGTAACAGAATTGTCGGAAAAGTTTTGTTATTGTCGGTGTGCAGTTACTATACTCGGAAAAGAAAAGATCATTATTATGACAAATATTACTATCGTAATTTTGAGTTACATCTGAATCAAGAGTGTCTACAGTGTTCATGCATTGACTATCCGGTTGCAAAGACATATCATCTTGCATTATTACGTCAGAAATATGGTTATTTTCAGTATCAAAAGAATGATCAGCAAAGGTATTGTTGCTGTCGCTTACATTTTGCAAATGTGATTTTTGCGACTTAGACTTAGTGCGAGATTTGCTGACAAACGTACTAAGCGGTATGGTAATAGAGAAATTTAAAGACAAATCACAGATGTAAAAGACAACGTTGAAAACCATAGATATCAAATCTGAAAAGAGATGTACAATGTTAGTAGACAAATTCGCGTTGCGCTAAAATTATAATATAAGTAAGACAGAGCACCAAACAATTTCTGACTTTTTCTCAAAATATTCCTACGTCGCTTGCACTGTACAAGGACATCGCCAAGTGAAAGTTCTCTTTAATGTAATTAAAATAATATACAGTGAAAATTCTCTATCAAATATAAAAAGTACAGGGCTATTACAAATGATTGAAGCGATTTCATAAATTCACTGTAGCTCCATTCATTGACATATGGTCACGACACACTACAGATACGTAGAAAAACTCATAAAGTTTTGTTCGGCTGAAGCCGCACTTCAGGTTTCTGCCGCCAGAGCGGTCGAGAGCGCAGTGAGACAAAATGGCGACAGGAGCCGAGAAAGCGTATGTCGTGCTTGAAATGCACTCACATCAGTCAGTCATAACAGTGCAACCACACTTCAGGACGAAGTTCAACAAAGATCCACCAACTGCTAACTCCATTCGGCGATGGTATGCGCAGTTTAAAGCTTCTGGATGCCTCTGTAAGGGGAAATCAACGGGTCGGCCTGCAGTGAGCGAAGAAACGGTTGAACGCGTGCGGGCAAGTTTCACGCGTAGCCCGCGGAAGTCGACGAATAAAGCAAGCAGGGAGCTAAACGTACCACAGCCGACGGTTTGGGAAATCTTACGGAAAAGGCTAAAGCAGAAGCCTTACCGTTTACAATTGCTACAAGCCCTGACACCCGATGACAAAGTCAAACGCTTTGAATTTTCGGCGCGGTTGCAACAGCTCATGGAAGAGGATGCGTTCAGTGTGAAACTTGTTTTCAGTGATGAAGCAACATTTTTTCTTAATGGTGAAGTAAACAGACACAATGTGCAAATCTTGGTGGTAGAGAATCCTCACGCATTCGTGCAGCAAATTCGCAATTCACCAAAAGTTAACGTGTTTTGTGCAATCTCACGGTTTAAAGTTTACGGCCCCATTTTCTTCTGCGAAAAAAACGTTACAGGACACGTGTATCTGGACATGCTGGAAAATTGGCTCATGCCACAACTGGAGACCGACAGCGCCGACTTCATCTTTAAACAGGATGGTGCTCCACCGCACTTCCATCATGATGTTCGGCATTTCTTAAACAGGAGATTGGAAAACCGATGGATCGGTCGTGGTGGAGATCATGATCAGCAATTCATGTCATGGCCTCCACGCTCTCCCACTTAACCCCATGCGATTTCTTTCTGTGGGGTTATGTGAAAGATTCAGTGTTTAAACCTCCTCTACCAAGAAACGTGCCAGAACTGTGAGCTCGCATCAACGATGCTTTCGAACTCATTGATGGGAACATGCTGCGCCGAGTGTGGGAGGAACTTGATTATCGGCTTGATGTCTGCCGAATCACTAAAGGGGCACATATCGAACATTTGTGAATGCCTAAAAAAACTTTTTGAGTTTTTGTATGTGTGTGCAAAGCATTGTGAAAATATCTGATATAATAAAGTTATTGTAGAGCTGTGAAATCGCTTCAATCATTTGTAATAACCCTGTATAGTGACTGAAATACTGTCTGTGATTGTAGGCTCTGAGCTGTAATAATAAATGAACTGTCGTAATGAAATTTGTACTGTCGGAATGTGAAAGCAAAGCTGCGCTGTAATAATAATTAATTGTCCTAATGAAAAGTGACGTATTTCATATTGTAAAAGTTATCAATCTGACTGCAAGAATTTTGGACAGTGTAAACTACTTGAATAATGAACTTTGACATGAAACCTAGCGTAACTGGTTTTGTAAAACCGATCAGAAAAACTGTCTCTGAATAAGTTGGCCCTGATTGATTAAATATAAAAAATCAAAATATTTTGTCCTTACGTCTATTCTGGTCTGTCTTGCGTGTCGCTATGCTACAGCTACAAATTACTGGATCTACACAGAGACACGCGAGAGGTGCAATAAGTTCTCTGTTAATTGCAGATCGAACTGTTTTTCGAACACACTAGGTTCCATGATCCATTAAAAACTCTAAGAGAAAGGTTGGTAAAAATAGGAAATATGTGCATAAATGACAACACTTAAGTTTTTTTGTATACTGTGAAAAAGTGCTCAAGGCAGATTTTAAATTTAATGAGTTCTTAACATCCAAACAATACACTTTCGTATCTCTCAAATCTAACAAGTCTCAGTACAATAACCAAGGTAGTCCGATGACACAGCAACAGTGAAAAAAAGTATCATCATTATAATATTTACGTTTGATATTCCATTAGACTTCCTCCTTCACTAATCAGTTTCCGTTACACTCTTGATACAATCATGATGATGGAACAAATTGATAAATTGAGACATTAAATTTGTAACATAATATTGCCATTGTTTCCTCACTCTAACACACCTTAATATTGTCTGCTTCCTCGCTCTAACACAGCCAAACATAGTCAGTTCTACCTCAGTCTAACACAACTTCACATTGTCTGCTCCACTGTGCACTCGTGCAGATCAGAGATACTAACTTAACTTCTGTGATACAGCTTAACAACATCGCTGCTCGCTCACAATCGATTCAGAAACCAAAGTTATACAAGACAATTGCATCAGAGATACTAACTTAACTTCTGCGCTACAGATTTATAACATCGCTGCTCTCTCACAGTCGATTCAGGTACCAAAATTATACACGATACCTATCAATGAGCCTCGACATGCATCGCACTGCTCTCCTCGCCACAACCCTGCTGATTAATGTGGGCAGCCTCCATAGGGTAAAGGTCGGTTTATAGCCAAAGTCGCTACAGGGTTTCTACTTGTGCATTACTTTATAAGCCATCTGTGTTTCGAATACCGCAGTAGCAAACGCATTAAATAATAAATTTTTCTAAATTGTTTTCGATGCGGCTATAAATCGATTGATCTCGAAACGATATATGTATGTTGGGAGTTAAGATATCTTTGTACTTTATACAATGACTTACTTTTATATGTATATTAATTAGAAGAGATAAAAAAGGTGTAACAATTATTTCTTTGATTGTAAGTGACTGCTCTACTCCAAGACTTTAAATGACGATTTAATTAGAAGCAAGTGTATTGCCACAAAAATCAAGCCTTGGTTGGACGAATGTTATGGCACGCTCTGTAGTGACGTGGATAACAGTAGAGGGATGACAGAATGTAACGAGGCTCTTAAGTGCGTGGATGCTTTGTTGGTCGCCGCAGATTTAAAACTATAATTGCGTTAAAAAGTACGTCGAAACATTCTCAAAGTAGCAGGGCATTTACTTATTTACTATTAAGTGGGAACGACAGGGTCGAAAAAACTGGGAATTTTTTCTACGGAGTGAGTATGTATATACATTGAAGAATTATTCCCCAAAATATTATGCGCGAACTTCAAAATGTAACCATTCTGTGGGCGTTAGAAACCGAGTGTGCACGGCATGCCTAAGCGTTAGAAAACCGGTCTCGCGCTCATGCTCCCTTCGTTGCCATGCTATAAGCCGTTATCGATGTTATCACCCTTATTTATACCGACTTAAGTAAACCTGATTTTCTGGAGCGTTGTTTGGGCGGATTTACTCAGAATGTGGGCGGAAGTTTCAATAGTCTCACTTGGAGATACACTCCAAAAATAACATCAAGCAGAAGCGAAATAGTCAACGTTGCTTCAATTTTGACGGTATGTGTATTCAATGTAGGCCATACTGCTATAATGCACATGCCAAATGCCCTTCAAAACAAAATCGGCGATGAAATGCCCCGATTCTGTGAAAACAGAGATGCCAACAGCGATGCGCTCAGCGACGAAAAGGCCTTCGAGGACGAAAATGAGGGCTCATCAGGTCAAAATGGCAGAAAGCGGCCATCCACTAGTTGGAGCGATAGTTGTTATGGACCAGGTATCGATGATAACCTCTAATGTTCGGGCTTTATTACTTTCTTTATATGATAAATACTTGTCAAACTTTTTTTTTTTTTTGCAAATCTCTACGATGAACTAAAAAATTACACCTGTAAGGACCAGGGTGATATGTTAATTTCATTATTTCAGATAACCACAACCGGAGTTACAGTGACAACCGTCGATCTACCTCCTGTCAGAGCTGTCTCGGGACAATTCCCATTACGTAGTGAAGATACAAATCTTTTTCAAGAAAAGATAGCAACAAAACTTTAATATATGCTTTATTCAACGCAGCGAATCCAATTTGTCTATTACATTCCAGAACGAATAAAAAATACGAATTTGAGTGTTATTTTCGTCCGACACCCTGTCGTCCCCTCTTTAAGTTGGCCCTGAAATCACCGAGGTACGGATACAACAACTGCCGGAGTCATGATGCTGTGAAGTTTTGTGAGCCATGGCTGCCACTGGAACACTTCATTTAAAAAGCGTCATGTTGTTTGGCGTTTAATAATTGATCAGAAACGTGATGGAAGTATGTCATGTTATATTATTGTCCACCACAGTTTCGAGCACGCAACGTCGGCAAGGCAAGACTTCCAGTTTGCTGGGTAATTGTTAAAAACTATCAGGAGTACCAGTCATATTAGAGAAAGTGCGGATCCGTCAATAACTAGCGCATTACAGTTCATTCTTGGTAGTGACGTGAACTTGCTTTCACTTATCAAACAATGCACTATCCTATATCCTGTGTCATGCATTGCAAATAACTCCCTATGTCTAACTTGTGATCTTAAGAATTGTATTAGAGTTTTCTGAAACTTCAGTATTTCGAAGTGAGAAGTTCACTTTCATTTAATTTAAAGTGGTTAAAAAAATGGCTCTGAGCACTATGGGACTTAACTTCTGAGGTCATCTGTTCCCTAGAACTTAGAACTACTTAAACCTAACTAACCTAAGGACAACACACACATCCATGCCCGAGGCAGGATTCGAATCTGCGAGTGTTGCGGTCTCGCGATTCCAGACTGTAGCGCCTAGAACCGCCGGGCCACTCCGGCCGGCTAAACTGGTTAAAAAAACTAAGCTTCATGCACTGGTTGACTTTGTTTTACCATTCGCTGACTTAAATTTTGCTGAAAGGAAGTTCACAATAAAATTTATGTAAAGGTTTTAATGATGGTTGCCCTAACGCCACATTAGTATCGCGTCCTTCCATTTTGAATTTGTAAGTGTAAATCGGATTAACAGAATTCTCATCAACTCACAGAAAACTGTAGAATTAATAAAATGAAATTAGCTTCTTCAGAGTTTGGTGACCATAAGAACCTTGACATAATATTTATCTGAGAGGGGTTTAATAAGGTAAGTCACAAACGTCTCCTTTTCCTGTGTCTGCAAAGAGAAACTGGCTGAAGTGACCACAGTGTCAAAACAATATCGAAGGTTGGCAGTGTTAAGTTGAAACCAGTGCTTTTGTAACAATGGCTGACACATGCGATTGAGCCCCTATATCCACCATTTACTTTGGAAACATTAGTCAATCACCGTTTTTGTCTAACAACAATTAAGTCGACCACACACGGGGCAAGTCCGAAAAACAGTGATAATAACATCGTTATTTTCCCAAGTAATAATGGCGCAAAAACTCCACTGAGTGATATGGTAATGATTTTATGTTTGCTGAAGACTATTGCCAAGTCAGAAGATACGATTCCTCTCATAGCCAAGGTCGCACGCCACAAGCACGTATTACGTTTGACAGTAATTGGTATATTTAAACGTCATTTATAAATGAAATAAACAATAATAGGACCAGCTGGTCGCAAAGTATCGGTCATGTAATAACTTGGACGTAAGAATCTTGATGCGATTGTGTGCAACTTGTCATCACATAAAAGTACAAAGTGAATTTATTTATAATGTGAGGGTTCGGTCACAAGTTTCGTCCTCACTACCATTTTTTCTTAACTTCTTGTATAATGGGGCACTAAATTGTAAGAGAGATCTCAGTCTGAGATTGGGATAAAATTCTCTCTTCGCTGCTACTGTTCTCTGGAGGGGTAACAAGACTCGGTGACTCGGATTTGTGTTTCTGCAGCTCACATTTTCTTCAAATACGCTTTACTTTGTCTGATATCTGCAAGAGATCTTTTTCAGTCAAAATAAATGGCGTAGTGTTTGTATTTAGTACTCTTGCATCAAAATCTAATGCATTAACACAAAACTGGAAACGCCATTCAGCAAAAAATTTGCCAGTTCTTTTCGTTAGGTCAATGTCAAAAATACAGCTAAAAGTTTTTAGTGCTAATACGCAACTGGCGTGTATTTCAATAAATAATAGAGTCAATTTAGATTCTGGAAATTTAATTTTAAGCTTCATTTTGCTTGGAAATTGTGTAAAATCTTTTGTGTAACACGACAAATGGGAAATAATTTTAGCAAATATTTTTATTTTTGGAGTTCGAATCTATTTCCGTGGAGATGTCACACCTCTATCACTGTCTTTGGCTATCCCGTGTGTACAAATAAGGAATATTGTTTTGCAGTTTGAGTGAAAATCGTTTTAAAACGTCTTCTTTCTTTCTAAAATTGTGTTGTGAGGTGTATTTTTATTAGATGTTGGTGCAAATAATTGTACTTTTTCAGAGAGCCATACATCCGCTTTGCAATAGTTTGTTCAATCATGTGAGTAATTAGCATAGATTTTATTTTTCTAGTGATTCATTATTTTTTTTCCCTCCCTAAACTGGTGATGAAAAAGTTGTGTGATGACAGTAGAAATCACCAGACTGCATACATTTAAAGTGTTTACATGCTCTTGTAACGTAAATATTACTGGTTCTGGCATTACTGGCACATTTTTGCGGACACTTTAAAATATTGTGACATTTGACAACCATTGTAAATTAGGTGAAATAATATAAGTGATATACAGGGTGTTACAAAAAGGTACGGCCAAACTTTCGGGAAACATTCCTCACACACAAAGAAAGAAAATATACACTCCTGGAAATTGAAATAAGAACACCGTGAATTCATTGTCCCAGGAAGGGGAAACTTTATTGACACATTCCTGGGGTCAGATACATCACATGATCACACTGACAGAACCACAGGCACATAGACACAGGCAACAGAGCATGCACAATGTCGGCACTAATACAGTGTATATCCACCTTTCGCAGCAATGCAGGCTGCTATTCTCCCATGGAGACGATCGTAGAGATGCTGGATGTAGTCCTGTGGAACGGCTTGCCATGCCATTTCCACCTGGCGCCTCAGTTGGACCAGCGTTCGTGCTGGACGTGCAGACCGCGTGAGACGACGCTTCATCCAGTCCCAAACATGCTCAATGGGGGACAGATCCGGAGATCTTGCTGGCCAGGGTAGTTGACTTACACCTTCTAGAGCACGTTGGGTGGCACGGGATACATGCGGACGTGCATTGTCCTGTTGGAACAGCAGGTTCCCTTGCCGGTCTAGGAATGGTAAAACGATGGGTTCGATGACGGTTTGGATGTACAGTGCACTATTCAGTGTCCCCTCGACGATCACCAGTGGTGTACGGCCAGTGTAGGAGATCGCTCCCCACACCATGATGCCGGGTGTTGGCCCTGTGTGCCTCGGTCGTATGCAGTCCTGATTGTGGCGCTCACCTGCACGGCGCCAAACACGCATACGACCATCATTGGCACCAAGGCAGAAGCGACTCTCATCGCTGAAGACGACACGTCTCCATTCGTCCCTCCATTCACGCCTGTCGCGACACCACTGGAGGCGGGCTGCACGATGTTGGGGCGTGAGCGGAAGACGGCCTAACGGTGTGCGGGACCGTAGCCCAGCTTCATGGAGACGGTTGCGAATGGTCCTCGCCGATACCCCAGGAGCAACAGTGTCCCTAATTTGCTGGGAAGTGGCGCTGCGGTCCCCTACGGCACTGCGTAGGATCCTACGGTCTTGGCGTGCATCCGTGCGTCGCTGCGGTCCGGTCCCAGGTCGACGGGCACGTGCACCTTCCGCCGACCACTGGCGACAACATCGATGTACTGTGGAGACCTCACGCCCCACGTGTTGAGCAATTCGGCGGTACGTCCACCCGGCCTCCCGCATGCCCACTATACGCCCTCGCTCAAAGTCCGTCAACTGCACATACGGTTCACGTCCACGCTGTCGCGGCATGCTACCAGTGTTAAAGACTGCAATGGAGCTCCGTATGCCACGGCAAACTGGCTGACACTGACGGCGGCGGTGCACAAATCTGCGCAGCTAGCGCCATTCGACGGCCAACACCGCGGTTCCTGGTGTGTCCGCTGTGCCGTGCGTGTGATCATTGCTTGTACAGCCCTCTCGCAGTGTCCGGAGCAAGTATGGTGGGTCTGACACACCGGTGTCAATGTGTTCTTTTTTCCATTTCCAGGAGTGTATTATGTGGACATGTGTCCGGAAACGCTTACTTTCCATGTTAGAGCTCATTTTATTACTTCTCTTCAAATCACATTAATCATGGAATGGAAACACACAACAACAGAATGTACCAGCGTGACTTCAAACACTTTGTTACAGGAAATGTTCAAAATGTCCTCCGTTAGCGAGGATACATGCATCCATCCTCCGTCGCATGGAATCCCTGACGCGCTGATGCAGCCCTGGAGAATGGCGTATTGTATCACAGCCGTCCACAATACGAGCACGAAGAGTCTCTACATTTGGTACCGAGGTTACGTAGACAAGAGCTTTCAAATTCCCCCATAAATGAAAGTCAAGAGGGTTGAGGTCAGAAGAGCGTGGAGGCCATGGAATTGGTCCGCCTCTACTAATCCATCGGTCACCGAATATGTTGTTGAGAAGCGTACGAACACTTCGACTGAAATATGCAGGAGCTCCATAGTGCATGAACCACATGTTGTGTCGTTCTTATAAAGGCACATGTTCTAGCAGCACAGGTAGAGTATCCTGTATGAAATCATGATAACGTGCTCCATTGAGCGTAGGTGGAAGAACATGGGGCCCAATCAAGTGATCACCAACAATGCCTGCCCAAACGTTCACAGAAAATCTGTGTTGATGACGTATTTGCACAATTACGTGCGGCTTCTCGTCAGCCCACACATGTTGACTATGAAAATTTCAATTTGATCACGTTGGAATGAAGCCTTATCCGTAAAGAGAACATTTGCACTGAAATGAGCATTGACACATTGTTGGATGAACCATTCGCAGAAGTGTACCCGTGGATGGCAATCCGCTGCTGATAGTGCCTGCACACGCTGTACATGGTACGGAAACAACTGGTTCTCCCGTAGCACTCTCCATACAGTGACGTGGTCAACGTTACCTTGTACAGCAGCAACTTCTCTGACGCTGACATTAGGGTTATCGCCAACTGCACGAAGAATTGCCTCGTCCATTGCAGGTGTCCTGGTCGTTCTAGGTCTTCCCCAGACGCGAGTCATAGGCTGGAATGTTCCGTGCTCCCTAAGACGCCGATCAATTGCTTCGAACGTCTTCCTGTCGGGACACCTTCGTTCTGGAAATCTGTCTCGATACAAACGTACCGCGCCACGGCTATTGCCCCGTGCTAATCCATACATCAAATGGGCATCTGCCAACTCCGCATTTGTAAACATTGCACTGACTGCAAAACCACGTTCGTGATGAACACTAACCTGTTGATGCTACGTACTGATGTACTTGATGCTAGTACTGTAGAGCAATGAGTCGCATGTCAACACAAACACCGAAGTCAACATTACCTTCCTTCAATTGGGCCAACTGGCGGTCAATCGAAGACGTACAGCACATACTGAAGAAACTAAAATGAGCTCTAACATGGTAATTAAGCGTTTCTGGTCACATGTCCACATAACATCTTTTCTTTATTTGTGTGTGAGGAATGTTTCCTGAAAGTTTGGTCGTACCTTTTTGTAACACCCTGTATATTTTTTTTAATACACTGGATGAATGCGTGTGTGTACAAATAAGTGTAACATTGTTTAAAATTAATTGTATCGTTTGTGATACTTAAGCGAGTGCTTGTGCACGTAACAAATATGTAACTTTTTTAAAATATTATTGAATGTATGCGTTGTAACCTTACCCTCACTTATCGACCTTAATGACAGTAAAAATTAAACCGCGTGTACCTAATGGAAATTTGGGAAAAGCAATCGTCACCGAAGTCAATCTGTCGGTAAAGAGGGAGGAAAGGGTTACATCTGAATGAAAGAAAAAATGCAAATGAAACTGGTGGAAATTAATTTGGAAAAGGGGTACAGTTAATAAAGAAAGTAAATGTGCGATCGTTACGTTAACAATTAATTGGCGTTAATTAGATATTTGAGATTTGGGGAAAATTACGGTCGCCAGTCCCATGTAAAACTACTATTATAACCGAAAATGAAAGATTAATGCACATATATTTAGAACTAAAAGTGTGGCAACTGAAGGTTTACACGTGTTGTGTGGAAACTGAATGTTTGTCAGAAGTAACAAATTTCGCTACACTCTGAGTTAATTTAGCAAAAGAATTAATAAAACTGGAAAACTGAAAGTTAATTTAGTGCCTGAAATCAATAGTGAACTTTGTTTCTGAAGCACTACGAAATGCAATAAAATAAGGTTAGTCTGGGCTACCTCAACAACCATTTCAAAAGCTACTTGAATCTACGCAATTTAGAAATAAGAGATATAACTTTCTTGAATTAAATGATTCTGAACAATTAACAATAGTAAAATTTAGTACGTACCAAGCTGAGCTGCAGTCACAGGTAAGCTAAAATATGGTAACAAAACTCGCACTCTTAATTTGTGCTTGTGTAATCTAAATATTGTAGCTAGCTATGAATACCTTAACTGAACTTTGAAATGAAAGCAGTGAAACCGAATGATATTACTTTAATGCTGGCGTCTGAATTTCAACGACACCCGAGTTCATTTCGGAAAAGGAAGGGACCCTGCTTGGTAATGCAATTGGGACAATGAGCAACAAAGATTCATGCTAAGTTGCTGTATTTTGCTAATGGAATAGTTTGAAAAGCTGAGGTCTGCCATACAGTTCTAAAACTTTACGTGCTTCCAGTCTTCCTTGTTGTTTGATTGAAGGTTTGAAGTTGTCGATCGAGGAGGTGGCGACAGTCACTCATTGGCGGCCGCTGCTGTTGCAGAAGCTGGATGTTGGCGCGCCTTCTTCTCGACACGGTCTCCAGGCGAAACGGGCTCTTGATGTGTGCCAGCTAATGCTTCTTGTCCGCGATACCGTGTCAGTAACTAACATAGCAAGTCGAGCGCAATTACATGCTGCCAAACCCCGAAAGCGCGGCAACTCGCGGGAGCGTCACACAACACACCGGCTCCACCGCCCTCCTTCAGCCAGACCCTCTCTGCCCGCGCTCCACGCGGCAGAGTTAACACTCACAAAGATCCTAAACACTTTGGTTCTCCACACGACCTATCGATGTAGTCGTTCGATAGCATAGTTTTCCCTAGGCCTTACCCAGCGTAAAAATACAAATAATATTTACAAAACAAACCAATTATACATCGACATAAATGCATGAATAGTAAAACAATTACAATGTATAAAGACACAGAAGTGTCATATCTTCAGGTAACAAATAAAGGAAAAAAATTTATAGTACAATAGATGGAAATAGGAGGATATGTATTTCCGGCGTTACAGCGTGACTGTATACAAAACTGGAGTTATCACCTAGCGTATTGCAACTGCAAATGGTGTGCTTACTCTGTGTTATTGTTACCAAAGTTTATACGAACTGATTGGGCAGTGCAGCTGCCAATACCAATAAAGAAATACAGCCACTGAAAAAAAAATCCATTCAGCCCCTTAGGCACTGAATCCTCTGGCCCTGTTCAAAACTGATAACTTTGGTCACTGTGCGCATAACAAATAAATTGAATTGTCTTACCTCTAAGCAGCAATGGTGGAACGTGGTGTATTCTGGTCTCTCACGAAAAAATATAAATATGCTAGCTACCGGCTCAGCGGTGTCCAATGATGGCTGTAATACTCTGAAATGTACATAAAACTCTTTTGGTTGTTAAATGAAAACATTTAAGAAAAATACAATGTCTTTGAAAAACGTGTGACCCGGACAGGGAGGCAGTACTGATTGTGGTGAATTACTAACACTGACTTTTTTGGTTAATTGTATTCCAAGTTAAGACTGGCCTTTGAAAACATCTGACAATTGAAATTACATTACTCATAAAAAATACATCCATTTTAGTAAATGATTGACGAACAATGAGATTTATGCAGGACGTATTATCTAACCTCACTAAAAATGCATAAATACAGATCATCATATTACATATACCTGTGTTAACAAATCTTAGAAACCAAAAGGGAAATATCTAACTAGCCTTTACATCAAATCAGTTTACATACATTTTGGTGTTGGGTATTGTGTCTTAAACTGGGGACCTAGAAACGATGGAGAGGCTTAGTCCCGCGGTGTTTCACAACCCCACAACAGGGCACAGCAGTCCACCCACCCCACCGCCGCCACATACACCGAACCTAGGGTTATTGTGTGATTTGGGCCTCAGTGTACTCCCCCCCCCCCCCCCCCCCCGGAATGTCTCATACCAGACGAGTGTAACCCCAAATGGGAGACTGTTTGTGCAGCAATCGCCGACATATTGTACCAGAGGCGGAATAAGGGGAACCAGCCCGCATTCGCCAAGGTAGATGGATAACAGGCTGAAAAAACATCCACAGGCTGGCCGGTATAAGTGTGCCCCAGTAGACTCCTTTCACAACCCTCCAGCGCGGTTAACAAATTTGGCACGTATTTGGAAGTACCTTTTACAACAAATGTGTGGTAAATTTATTTCATTACTGGTAAGTAGAGACCTTGAGTAATATAAAACCATTACATTGTAGTCCTAATGACCATTATAATGTAACATGTCATGACTGTACAAAAAAATCTAACTATATAACATCATTAAACTTGAAGTAAGTGAAAGTGCTCAGCTGCACTAGCATGAAAGGTTATATTATGTGTAAATTATCTAATAAACAAGGTTGCTGATAAATAAATCATGTAAAGCAAAATCAGTATCCAGTTCTCATCATCAAGGTAATGGTGTAGGATTGGGCAAGGGAAAAGAAGAGTCATGGCTGAAGCCTAAGAGCACGTTGAAGTGACTGCATCATAAGGTGCATTTCTTTCCGTTTTGTGCAGGTTTAAGAAATGAGTAGTGACCAAAGTGGATTGCATTCAGTGTACCAAGACATCTGTTCTCCGTATTATTTTCCTCAGTCATGTGCAGAGGTACAACAGGTACTTGGCAACAAATTACCAACAATCACGACCAGCATCATCATTGCTCTTCACAGTGGAGATCTTCTTACATTCAGGAGACATATATAGTCGCTTAGGTTGAAGTATGAGTCAAATATGTAAAACTGGTGACTGGAAGAGTGAATATTGTTGAGAAAGCACAGTGCATTACTAAAGGAAACAGCACACGAGACGGCAGTGCGACCATTTCCAGAGCACTGCCCCAGCTACTGGAGTCGTTATTAAGCACGGGTGACGGTACTTGCCGAACGAATTCCAAAACACGCTAACAAGTTGGTACAGCTTATACGAATGTATAGCAGTAATGTCGGAGGATCTTAAATGGGAAACCTCGAAGAAAGGTGGAGTAATTCACGCAAAACCTGTTAGGTAAATTTAGAGAACCCTTGTTCGAGGAAGACGGCACAAGTATCCTGCTGCCACCATCGTATAGCTCGCAGGGCGATCATAAGAATAACGTAAGGGGTATTAGCGCACATACACTTCGATAACTTGTGGACTGGGAGTAGCGTCTTTGATTAGTAATTAACGTCTTCGGTCTCGCGATCGAACCGCGAAACCGCTTTCATTTTGAATAAAAATCATCAGCACTGGCAGCCGAAGACTTCCGAAACAGGAAATCACCTCCATTCTGCTAATGGCCTTGTCAAAGAGGACGGAGGAGCGGACAGTGTATTAGAGAACTCTCTTGATCTTGGGATGAGAAATTGCCACTAAAAGCAGAACAACCAACAATGATCAACGCCAGGAGGCTGCAGAAGGCAATGGAAACCACTGCCTTAAAGACACATAACGTGTATCCACAGGATATATGGCCCGTAATTGAAAAAGTGTCTTAATGCTCTCTCCACTGGCAAAAGATTCCGGAATAGACACCCATTCGGATCTCTGGGAGGTGTCTGCCAAGTGGGAAGTGACCATGAGAGAAAGATTGAATTAGCAACAAAAGAACAACGCTCTACGATTCGGGCCGTGGAATGGCAGAAGTTTGAACGTGGTAGGGAAGTAGATAATCTGAAAAGGGAAATGCAAAGACTCAATCTAGATATAGTGGGAGTCAGTGTAATGAGATGGAAAGCAGACAGGGATTTCTGGTCAGATGATTATAGGGTAATATCAACAGCAGCAGAAATGGTGTAACGGGAGTAGGATTCGTTATGAATAGGAAGGTAGGGCAGAGAGTGAGTTTAGTGATAGGGTTGTTGTTATCAGAATCGACAGCAAATCAACACCGAAAACGATAACTCAGGTACAGATGCCGACATTGTAAGCTGAAGATAGAGAGATAGAGAAGATATATGAGGACATTGAACAGATAATTCGGTATGTAAAGGGAGATGAAAATCTAATAGTCATGGGAGACTGTAATGAGTTGTAGGGGAAGGAGCAGAAAGGGATATGGAAGAATATGGGCTTGGTACTAGGAATGAGAGAGGAGAAATACTGATTGAGTTCTGAAATAAATTTCAGCTAGTAATAGCGAATATTATGTTCAAGAATTATAGGAGGAGGAGGTATACGTGGAAAACGCCGGGAGGTAAGGGAAGATTTCAGTTAGATTACATCAGATGGGGAGATTCTGAAATCAGATACTGGATTATAAGGTGTACCCAGGAGTAGATATTATAGGCTCAGATCACAATTTAGTAGTGATGAAGACTAGACTGAATTTTAAGAGACTGGTCAGGTAGAATCAATACGCAGTGAAGTAAGGTAAGGAAGTACTAAGAAATGAAGTGATACGCTTGAAGTTCTCCGAGGCTATAGATACTGCAATAATGAATAGCTCAGTAGGCAGTTCAGCTGAAGAGTAACGGACATCTCTAAAAAGGTAAAAGTTGGAAACAAAAACTTGAGTACAAGGAAAGTTAATGCTAAGACACCATGGGTAACCGAAGAAAAAATTCAGCTGATCGATTAAAGAAGAAAGTACAAAAATGTTCATGGAAATTCAGTTATACAGAAATACTAGTCGCTTAGGAATTAAATAAATAGGAAATACACGGAAGCTAAGGCGAAATGACTTCACGAAAAATGCAAAGAAATAGAAAAAGAAATGATTGGCGGATGGAGTCAGCATATGGAAAAGTCAAACCAACCTGTGGTGAAATTAAAATTATGGTGACAACATTAAGAGTACAATGGGAATTCCACTGTATAGTGCAAAGGAGAGAGCCGATAGGTGGAACGAGAGCACTGAAGGCCTCTATGAGGGGGAAGACTTGCCTGATGTGATAGAACAAGAAACAGGAATTGATAAAGAAGAGATTGGGAATCCAAAATTAGAATCAGAATTTAAAAGAGCTTTGCATGACTTTCGGATCAAATAAGGTAGAAGGGATGTATAACGTTCCATCAAAATTTCTAATATCGTTGGAGGAAGTGGCAACAAAACGGCTAGTCACATTGTTGTGCAGAATGTAAGAGTCTGGCTATATACCATCTGGCTTTCGAAAAAAATATCAGCCACGAAGTTGCTAAGCATGTAAGAGGTGACAAGTGCGAGAATCATCGCACCTTCAGTCTAACAGCTCAGGCATGTAGAAGTATGGAAAAGAAAACTGAGAATAGTGAGGTGGCGATCAGTTTGGCCTTAGGAAAGATAAAGGCACCACAGAGGCAGTTCTAACGTTGCGGTTGATAATGGATCAGAGGCTGAAGAAAATTCAAGACACGTTCATAGGAATTGTCGATCTGGAATTCATTCGACAATGTCAAATGGTGCAAGATGTTCGAAATTCTGAGGAAAATAGGGGTAAGCTTTAGGGAGAGATGAGTAATACACAACATGTACAAGAGCAAACAGGGAATAATAAAAGTGCAATACCAAGAACGAAGTGCTCGGGTTAAAAAGAGTGTAAGACAGGGATGTAGCCTTTCGCTCCTACTGTTCAATCTGTACATCGAAGAAGAAATGAAAGAAATAAAAGAAAGGCTCGCGAGTGAAATTGAACTTCAAAGTGAAAGTATATCAATGTTAAGATTCGCTGACGACATTGTTAGCCTACGTGAAAGTGAAGAAGAACTACAGTATCTGCTGAATGGAATGAAGTCTAAGGAGTACAGAATATGGAGTGAGAGTAAACCGAAGAAAGATTAAACTAATGAAAAGTAGTAGAAATGAGAGCATCAAGAAACTTAACGTCAGGATTGATGGTCACGAGGTGGATGAAGTCAATGAATTTTACGATCTAGGCAGCAAAATAACACCTGACGGATGGAGCAAGGAGGACGTAAAAAGCAGACTAGCAGTGGCAAATAGGGCATTCCTGCCCGAGAGAAGTCTGCTAGAATTAAACATAGATCTTAATTTGAGGAAGAAATTTCTGAGAATGTTCGTTTGGAAGGCTCTATTATATGATAGTGAAACAAGGACTGTGGCAAAACAAGAACAGAATGGGATCTGTAGATTCTTGTACCGCAGGGAAGCAACGGAGAGCATGTTGTTATGGGTGGTCGGTATCATCTTTCTGCAACACAATGCACGCGTGGTTTATACAGTTCCTTATTTACATGAACTGGAAACTCAACTTGAATAGAGTCCATGCTCATCTGCAATAGTCCTCTTGCAGACTGATGTAATGTGACTAACCTGGTGTCTATGTGCTGTCGTAGCCTGTGTCGAACTAAACCCGCTCTGCAAGTAACTAACAGACGCCAAACTGGCTGAGTGAGTGAGTGAGTGAGGGATTGAGTGAGGCCCTCTGGTCAGTGGCGGCTGCCTAAATACATGGTGTAGAGAGGGCGTTGGCGGCGTGTTGTTTGTGTGTGCCTCTTTGTCCTCTCTGGTGAGAGGCGCGCTTGATCCGACGCCTATTAATCGATCTTCGCTCTTCATCTTTGCCGACCGGTGTGCTGGGGACAGCTTACGACAGCACATGCCCCCTCCCTCCCCCAGTCCGCAGCTCGTGGTCGTGCGGTAGCGTTCTCGCTTCCCACGCCCGGGTTCCCGGGTTCGATTCCCGGCGGGGTCAGGGATTTTCTCTGCCTCGTGATGACTGGGTGTTGTGTGATGTCCTTAGGTTAGTTAGGTTTAAGTAGTTCTAAGTTCTAGGGGACTGATGACCATAGATGTTAAGTCCCATAGTGCTCAGAGCCATTAAAAAAAAATTTCTCCCTCCCCATTCTCCCCAAAATGATGTGTCGTGTATGAAGGGTGCAACGACAATAGGGAGGTGGAGGGGGGGGCAGGACGCTGGACGTAGAGATGAGCCAGGAGCCGTGACTATGGAGGACGGCATACTCCGGACTGTACCCCGCCATCTGGCTTGCGAGGCAAAAGAAACGTCCTCCGGAAAACTGCTGCCCAGGCACACGTCCAGGTCTGATGCGTGATGCGTGTCCTGGGGCGATGACCTCGAGGGCGATCGCGATGGCGGATCCATTTCCATCGGGTCGGAGAGCACGGACGGCGGGGGCGTCCATCCGCTCCTCCTGGGGTGCTCTTGTGGCACCAGCGGGCGGCTGCAAAGGCCGCTCAGTCCCGTGCAGCTGTGAATCTGGGGAAAGAATAGCAGTAGAATCACTGGGCAAATGAAACGCACGAATTTGGTTCTGGTGGCGGCGCTACAACCCGTCGGGACCTGCAGTCAAGTACATAAAAGAGCCAATGCGTTCCTGGATCAAGCCTCTCCCCCAAAATAACCATAAACCCTGAAAAGAACAAGATCGCGCGGCGCAAAGCGGTACTTGCAGATCATTGGCGGCGCCGAATGCTACGTTGGGTGTAGCAAGTACAGCAGCGTCCGATGGCGGCGACCATGCAGAAGTTCCAACGGTGATGGCCGTCTCGCGGATGGGAGCGATAGGAGGAGCAAAAGAGTTGCAGCGCCTGTTCCCGTGTGAGGGGGTGCGAAGCTTGGCCATCTGTTGTTTAAAGTGTGTACGAAGCGTTCTGCCTCTCCGCTGAACTGGGGGTGAAACGGTTACTTGTTAGATGACGAATGCCATTATGTTCACAAAACTGTTCAAAATCACGTGAAGTGAACGGTGGTCCGGTGTCCGACACAAATACTTCTGACAAAGCTTCTATGCCAAATTGGAGGATAACGCTTGAATGGTGCTACGTGATGTGGTCCTGCAAAGTCAATGTACACTCGTTGCCATGGCGACTGAGTCTTAGGCCAAGTTGAGAATGTCTGTGGCGGAGCGGATTGGTTTTCCGCGCATGCGCGACACTGTGATGTCATCCGTTCAATATGGGCGTCCATGCCCTGCCAAGTACAGTGCCGTCGCTCTAACTGTTTAGTGTTAACAATTCTCCAATGTCTATTGTGGAGCAATCGCAACACATACTTTTGTAACACTATGGGAAGAAACACAAGCGACTGTCCACTGTCAGATTGTTCTAAGGCCATACCTTGTTGGACTGAAAGGTTATGCCGACGAGCAAAGTATCGGCGCACTACTGAGTTATGAAAACTGTTCAATGAACGAGACCAAGACGTGCGAATGAAATACAATAAAATTTTGAGATCTGGGTCTGATTCCGTGGCTTGTGTAATTTTTCTGTAGTGCAAGGGAAAAGATTCCAGCAAGTCAGGGTCTTGAGCATCGATTTGGCAACAAGATGCGGCAGATGCATGAAAATCACAGTCTGGGTCAATCGAAAGGCGAGATAGGGCGTCTGCATTGTCATGCTAAGCCCTGGGCCTGTACACAATTTCATACTGATACTGCGAAAGCAACAAAGCCCGACGTCACCATTTTTGAGCAGTGCTTGTAGGAGCCAGCTTTTAGGGACGAAACAAGGACTGCAATCTCTCACTAAACAGAACTTGCGAACATACAAATAGTGGTGGAATTTGGTTACACCATACACAATAGCGAGAGCCTTTTTTTGAATTTGTGAATAACTGGTTGGCTCTGAGCACTATGGGTCTTAACTTCTGAGGTCATCAGTCCCCTAGAACGTAGAACTACTTAAACCTAACTAACCTAAGGACATCACACACATCCACGCCCGAGGCAGGATTCGAACCTGCGACCGTAGCACCTAGAACCGCTCCACCACTCCGGCCGGCTGTGAATAACTGCACTGAGTGTGAGTGAGCAACTTTGAGGCAAAAGAAATGGGTCCGTCTTGTGCATCAATTCTGTGCGAAAGCATAGCGCTGATTCCGTAGGAAGAAGCGTCGACTTGCAAAACCACTGGCTTAGCAGAGCCAAATGCACTAAACATCTGTCACTGAGCATGGCATTTTTGAGTTTTTGAAATGCATCTAGTCCACACAAAAGTACTGTAGTTCAGTATGAGAAAAGTCGCACTTTTCGAGACGACACGAATCCACTTCTGTCAGTACTCGAAAAAGAGTACGCAAATTGGCAGTGTGTTCCTCTGATGTACGACCTGAGACGACAATAACGTCAATGGCACTTTAGGAGTAAGCTGTTCCAAGTTTAATTGAAAAACGGCGGATGCGGAGGCTCTGCCGAAGGGCGAACGCAAATACTTGAACAGTCCTAAGTGAGTATTTACAATAAATACTTTCTGTGATCCTTCATCCAATGAAACGTGCAAGTAGGCATCACAAAAATCTATCTTAGAAATGTAACGTCCTGCACCAAGCCTGTCCATGAGTTCCTGATGGTGAAGTAACGGATAAGTGTCAACTACTGTCTGTGGGTTGATTGTAGACTTGAAGTCAACACATATGCGAATGCAACCAGAAGGCTTAGGCAACAAAACCAGAGGACTTGCCCATTAACTAGCTTGAGCGGGAGCAATTACAAAATTATCTTGCAGTTCTTTCAATTCACCGGCTACTTTGCCTCTTAATGCAATTGGAACGGGGCGGGGTCGGAAAAACTTAGGCTGTGCTTTGTGTTTCAATGTAACATGCGCTACAAAGTTATTAGTTAGAAAACTCTTTAAGCAAGTGTATTGGTTCAAAATCAGACACTGAAAGTAAATTGTCTTGGATGCTAAGTCCAAAAAAATCAAAGGCATCTAAACCGAATATGTTCTGACTGTCTCTTGATTTCAAAACAGTAAAATTCACTGTCCTAGTGTGAGATTTGTAAGTGGCAGCAAACTACACTGTCAAAGCACTACAGTTTCCTGACAGTTGTAAAGAGTGAGGTGCTTGTTAGATTTAGAAAGGCGTGGTGCGCATAACTGTTCGTACGTGGCACAATTAAGCAAAGTTACTGAGGCATCTGCGTCTAACTGAAATTTCACACGGCGGCCAGCAATTCGTAGTGAGACAAATGATTTGTTAGAACGTCGTTGCACAGTACTAGAACGAGAAAGAGGCACAACCTCAATCTTACTTTTGTCAGAACCTGTTGTAGCTTTTGAAAATACGGCATTCACTGCATGGTTCAAACAATGGGTCTGAGCGCTATGGGACTTCTGAGATCATCAGTCCCCTAGAACTTAGAACTACTTAAGCACGACTAACCTAAGGACATCACACACATCCATGCCCCAGGCAGGATTCGAACCTGTGACCGGAGCGGTCGCGCGGTTCCAGACTGACGCGCCTAGAACCGCTCGGCCACCCCGGCCGGCATTCACTGCATGTGCACGAGCCTGTTTTTTCTGGGAGCGGGCAAAATTGGCGTTTTTGTGCTACTGTTAACAAACTGCTTGGACATGGCCTTTTTTCCCACAAGTGTAAAATGATGTGTTGCCTGATGGACAATGTGGTGCCACCCCCAGACACCACACTTGCTAGGTGGAAGCCTTTAAACCGGCCGCGGCCGTTAGTATACGTCGGACCCGCCTGTCGCCACTATCAGTGATTGCAGACCGAGCGCCGCCACACGGCACGTCTAGTCGAGAGACTCCCTAGCACTCGCCCCAGTTGTACAGCCGACTTTACTAGCGATGGTTCACTGACTACAGACGCTCTCATTTGCAGAGACGACAGTTTAGCATAACCTTCAGCTACGTCATTTGCTACGACCTAGCAAGGTGCCATATTCAGTTACTATGTCTTCTAAACACATAATGGTTCAAATGGCTCTGAGCACTATGGGACTCAACTGCTGTGGTCATAAGTCCCCTAGAACTTAGAACTACTTAAACCTAACTAACCTAAGGACAGCACACAACATCCAGCCATCACGAGGCAGAGAAAATCCCTGACCCCGCCGGGAATCGAACCCGGGAACCCTGGCGTGGGAAGCGAGAACGCTACCGCACGACCACGAGATGCGGGCAAACACATAATATTGTGACTCTTGTACCGTCAAGAGCGACGTTCATCATTAATGGATTAAAGTTAAGTTTCAAACTAATTACGTCCGCTTTCTGAATTCTCATTCCTTGTCATGTTCCAGACCTCACGTCAGTATAGTTCTTCCCTCTTCACGCTAGCCTGCGTGAGCTAAAACGCGTGCATTTCGGTCTCCTATAGTAACACGGTGTTGGCTCTTCTGCCAACAATACAGACAATCCTGTCTTTTATGGCGAGCAAAACATCTAGTGCAAAACTTCATTAAATTCACAGGCCTGTTTACATGTCTACGTGGCTGTCCGAGCGGCTGTGTACGCCTTCGTTGTTGTGGCTGCTTGGGGCAGCCGCGAACGAGGGGCTTGGCCAAACTTATCAGCCGCTACGGCACCCGAATGATATAGCTCTAAGATTTGCAATATTTGGGGAAGTGATGGATCAGAGTAGTTTAAGATCTGTTCCCGTATCCTACTATCTGGGACAATGAATGTTATTATATCACATATCTTTAATCACAGTGAAAGTTGCCACAACTGCACTTAAATTTCGACATCCTAGTCATGGCCGTTAATGCTGTGTACCACTGGCGATACGTCTGTTCCGGCTTCTTCTGCAGTTACTTGGTCATGGACGAGTTCTTCGGGAAGCGCAGTTGGGAATAGTTTTTGTATTAACCTGAACACTGTGGACCCCGCTATAGAAGAAGAGTATTGTAGCTTTACGGTACCTTGAACACAATGAACTTGGAACTGAGTCAGGTATTCAGTCCATTTCTCTTCCGTTTCCTTACATTGCCGGAACGTTGGTATACCGGTCGGCGGCACATGTTGGATTGGTTGGTTGGTCGGTTGTGCGCCCAGCGGTTGTTGTACCGTCGTCACTAAGTTGGCAATTCCTTGGTTCTGAAACTGAAAAACTTGTGTTAGATCCATCACATTGGCCATCTGCGGCTGAGGCGCGGGGGCAGAGAGCGGGGAATTCATGGATTACACAAGTACGACATATCAAAAAGCAAGCAAATCCTCTGAAAAGAAAAATTTGGTTATTTTTGCGGCTCCCCTCCTGGAGTATATGCAAGAGCACAACGACAAATTAGCGAACACAAATTCGTGATGGGCTTCATCAAACCAATCACAAGGTTGATGACTGAAAAAAAAAGTTAGACAGTTATTTTCTGTGTCGTTACACTTGGGAATTGGGTGAGGAAAAATACACATGTTGGCTCGATGCTTCGTGCAGTGACTTGTCAAGTGTGGAGGTTAAGGAATCTGCTCCACAAGAAAAAGATACTGGCTACACGTGAACTCTGCCTGCACCTCGTTGCCGGTGAGCACCAGGAGATGTGAGGCGCGGCAGCGGAGCGCTCGCTACCACCCAAGACCCGCGCCCACATTAGGCCGCACTCCATAACGGCTGGCGGCAGATGAATACAGGGCGCGGGTCAATAGCGCCGGCATAATTAATCTCTGGGGAGCGGGCGCCACGCCGTACCGCTCCGTGTGCGGAAATTTGCGAGAGGTCGGTCGCATTTGATTCCGGGCCAAGTCAAACATAATTAACCGAGTGTTTCCTCGAAAATTAAATCCGAGTGGGTGATCCCGCCTGGAGCCGAATGCGGCCTAGAGGGCAGACTGGCGCCTCGGCTCCCCCCTCCTCCCCCGCGCCACCCGCAGCCCGACACTCACCTGGCCCCGCCGTCGCAGTACTGAGACCTGTGCCCCGGCTACTTGCGCGCACCGTACAGGGCTCGAGATATGGCCGTTAGGCAGCGAGCGCATACGCGAATACGCTGTGCGAGTATCGCAGAAGTGAGTTCTCGTATTCCGCCAGATTATGTTTGTTGTAGACGCTAAGACGTACACAGTGTGTCAACTGGAGTTGAGGAATGCACTGACATTTGAAATTCTGAAGGAGGGCTTGGTGCAGCGATACAGGGGAAAAAAATAGCTGTAGGTATTATAATGAACTGATGGACATTGTGCTGCGAAAATTAGAAGAGCCCACTAAAAACTTTGTAGACAGTATTAGAAAGCTAAATATCAACACATACAGGGCTATTACAAATGATTGAAGCGATTTCATTAATTCACTGTAGCTCCATTCATTGACATATGGTCACGACACACTACAGATAAGTAGAAAAACTCATAAAGTTTTGTTCGGCTGAAGCCGCACTTCGGGTTTCAACCGCCAGAGCGCTCGAGAGCGCAGTGAGACAAAATGGCGACATGAGCCAAGAAAGCGTATTTCGTGCTTGAAATGCACTCACATCAGTCAGTCATAACAGTGCAACGACACTTCAGGACGAAGTTCAACAAAGATCCACCAACTGCTAACTCCATTCGGCAATGGTATGCGCAGTTTAAAGCTTCTGGATGCCTCTGTAAGGGGAAATCAACGGGTCGGCCTGCAGTGAGCGAAGAAACGGTTGAACGCGTGCGGGCAAGTTTCACGCATAGTGATGTGAAAGATTCAGTGTTTAAACCTCCTCTACCAAGAAACGTGCCAGAACTGCGAGCTCGCATCAACAATGCTTTCGAACTCATTGATGGGGACATGATGCGCCGAGTGTGGGAGTAACTTGATTATCGGCTTGATGTCTGCCGAATCACTAAAGGGGCACATATCGAACATTTGTGAATGCCTAAAAAAACTTTTTGAGTTTTTGTATGTGCGTGCAAGGCATTGTGAAAATATCTCAAATGGTTCAAATGGCTTTGAGCACTATGGGACTTAACATCTTAGGTCGTAAGTCCCCTAGAACTTAGAACTACTTAAACCTAACTAACCTAAGGACATCACACACACCCATGCCCGAGGCAGGATTCGAACCTGCGACCGTAGCAGTCCCGCGGTTCCGGACTGCA